>NC_136497.1:82850615-82913115 GCF_053919585.1 Euprymna scolopes | reverse complement strand
ATATATATTTTCGCGAAAATTATCTTTACTTTCATCATATTTTGCTTAGGGTAAAAATTTTGACTATCAAAACCTATCTCTTTTACAACCCCCTCATAACCTATCATACTTTCATCGATCCCAGTCCATTTTCTGTAGGCTGTTTTTGAACCCAGTCAACGACCGGTACTTCTACTAGGATATATATATATATATATATATATATATATATATATATATATATATATATATATACTAGCATGGGTGCCCGGCGTTGCCCGGGTATTTGGAGGTGTATATTGAGCAAAAAAAAAGCGGTCAATTTTTTTAACTTTGACCACAAGAATTTATTGTTTTGTGCTCAACTCAAGTTATTAAGTTAGATCCATGTCCAACAAACCTATATCTAAAATTTCAAGTGTTTAAACTCAAAATTGTTGGAGGAGTTGGGTAGAGGTCTCAAAGGCTAAATTGTTGAACTTTGTCCCCTTAATCGCCAAATTTCCGGCGGAAAACCGATCACATTAATTTTCTTAAATCTCAGTACCCTCTATGTCAAATTTCTAGTGTGTAGACTAAAAATTGACAGTGTTATTGCGTAGGGAAATGTACACGCACAGACACACACAGAGACAGACACTTTCACTTATATATATATATATATATATATATATATATATATATATATATATATATATATATATATATATATATATATGTCGGTTTGGGTATAGCTTTGTTGGATGACCACATTCTTTGTTCGAGACGAAGTAGCTCTTTTCCATAATTGGGTTTCGCTTATTTGTGTTAATTAAAAGTTAATGGACTTTCTTGTGTGTGGCGTGTTTGCTCATATGGCAGAATAATCGCCTTCCATGCAAGAGGCTCAGGTTTCGAATCCCGAGATCGGATATGTGTAACTAATGAGCCCAAATGCGAGCGAAACTCGAATCTTGGACTTCCGATTTGATCACTTTCGTGGCTCTTGTGATCTGCAACGTTGTTTGACTGTGGAAATAATTATATAATCTCTCATATTTTTAAAATAAAGAATGAATAAAAAGTAATAATAAAACAAAATCTGTGGGCCGTCCAGACGTCCATCCTTGCTTGAATCTTGTAATAAATATTTTTACCAAGAATTCTTTAAAGTTTGGATTTCGGTTTCGATTCTAGCTGATGGTACCATATTTTTTTTACTTTTGAAATCACCACTTTATAATCCACCCGCCCGCACACACGCACCCTCACATACATGTATGCACGTGCATACACAAAGCCAAGATTGAAGCAAGCAAGAACGCCCGGACGGTTCACAGAATTTGATAATTATCTGAGGCAACCGAGGAATTTTTCTCTCGGCACAAATTCAACAGATTCTTGGCCATTTCGGAAATGGTCCTTTCCGTTTTGAATCCACCATGATGCTGATCCTGTTCAGTTGTAGGCGGTCCACTCTCCAAGGCTTTACCCTCTCTCTTTGAGAAAGAGGTTAGTTTATTGCTAATCGCCTGAGGCGCTCCTATCGGGGAACGCCAACGGGGGTGGGGGTGGAATCACCTCTTTTTGCTGGATGAGAGAGATTGATACCAGCTCTGAGGAGATCGCAGAAACATTAACGCTTGCATTGTTAAGGTAGAACAAAGTAACTCATGTATATATAACTAATAAGCAACTCATGTATATATAACTAATAAGCAACTCATGTATATATAACTAATAAGTAACTCATGTATATATAACTAATAAGTAACTCATGTATATATAACTCCTCTCTTAATAATTATTTGTATCATCAAACAGTATTGGCTTAGTTATACATCAAATTTACTTTTCCTTTGTTATAATGCGCAGGAGAGCAGAGTGTATTACTCGGCTGAATCAATTGGATATTTTCAACAAAAAATGTCAGAAGAGAAAATCAAAATCATTGATTATTTGCAACCAACAAGTAGTCATTAGGGGTTAAACCTGAAGAATATGGTTGACGTAGAAGCTATTCGAATTCAATTTCCATTGATAACTGTACACTCTTTAAACCTTATCCTTGAGTGGCCTCTGGGCCTTGATAAGTGGTGACTCTTACGTAAAAAAATGAATTTTGCCCCTGTTGTGGTCGACTTTTTACATAATGTATTGTTTTCGGTGAAAGAGCAGCTTTATCTCTACGTTTTTGGCTGTTTATTTTTTTCGGAGGGGGGGGGCTTCCTTCAACTTCAGTAATGCTATATAATATTTGATGGTTCTTTCTTTCTCGATGAACAAAATACATTATCCCAAAATACGGAGGCTAAAACTTTGTCTGCTGATGTTTATTTTTTTTTTTGGTCGCTTTGGACAGCTTTCACTTGCTTCTGTCTATTCAGTTGACTACTGACTTGACTCTGGAATGAATCTTTCCATTTTCCTTCCATTGTCCCATATTGATGCAGAAAACTTTTTGTGGTACTGATCCAAACCATTATTGTTTTTGATTGACTGGTAACAAACGCGACACTTTGAATACAGCTTTCTCGTCGACAAAGGTCCAACAAAATGGCGAATATACAGCTTAGTGATATCGTCAACTCTTCTATTATGTCACGCAATTTCAATTTACAATCCGCGATAAAGATTTTGTGAACATTTTTTTAAATGTTTTTAGGTCAACTGTTGAATTTGGCCGACATGAGTTTTCATAATCATTTGTATCTGTACGATGCTGTTTTAAGTTAGAATGTTATTACGTTGTTTTTTTATGGAGTCAAGTCTGAACAATGCTAGTATTTTTTTTTAATCAGAACGCTATGCTTTTTCAACATACGAAATTCAGGATTTTTCATTGCGTTGAAAATTTTCTTCACTTAAATCAGTATAACTGAATTGCGTTTCGAATTGCTTCTACATCCATCATATTCTCCAGATCTAATCCCCGGTGACTACTGGTTGTTTGCAAAATAAAATAATGCAATAAAGAGAAAGAGATTTGGACCCAATAAAGAAGCGAATATAAGAATCTGAGGCATATTTAGAGGCCAAAGAAAAAAATGCTCTACAAAAAAGGCATCAACTAAAGAGGAATTGGAATCCGTGTTTCACGCAAGAAGGATTATTATTTCAAACAAATTCTATGAAAAATCAATAGATTAGTGTTGAGACAACCAGAAGGTTAAAAGAATAACAAACTCACAAAACAAAAGACTGACAAAACAACATACTGACAAAACACGATACTAATAAAATAACATACTAACAAAACAACATACTGATAAACTAACATACTAATAAAATAACGTACAAATAAAATAGCATACTAATAAAATAACATACTAATAAAACAACATACTAATAAAATAACATACTAATAAAATAACATACTAATAAAATAACATACAAATAAAACAACATACTAATAAAATAACATACTAATAAAATAACATGGTAATAAAACAACATACTAATAAAATAACATGGTAATAAAACAACATACAAATAAAATAGCATACTAATAAACTAACATACTAATAAAATAACATACTAATAAAATAACATACTAATAAAATAACATACTAACAAAACAACATACTAGTAAAATAACATAATAATAAAAGGACATACTAACAACACAATATACTAATAAAATAACATACTAACAAAACAACATACTAATAAAATAACATACTAATAAAATAGCATACTAACAAAACTACATATTAATAAAATAACATACTAACAACACAATATACTAATAAAATAACATACTAGCAAAATAACATACTAAACAAAACAACATACTAATAAAACAACATACTAATAAAATAACATACTAACAACGCAACATACAACTAAAATAACATACTAATAAAATTACACTGATAAAATAACATTCTAACAAAACAACATACTAATTAAATAACATACTAATAAAATAACATACTAATAAAATAACATACCAACAAAATAACACACTGATAAAATAACATACTGATGAAATAACATACGAGGATCTTCCTAAAAATAAAGCCTCCTATTTTTTTAACTCAAAAAGTTTAGGAGCTACGAGAACAGGAGTGGTGCCATTAAAACGAACGGCCATTTGTGCTCCAAAATTTATTTCTCTACATAGTCACCACCCTTTTCAATGCATTTTTGCTAGGAATTTAATGATGTATCTCTGCTTCTGGCGCACGTCCATGACAGAGGTTACTGTCATAGAGTCTTAGGGAGAGATGAAACTTTCAGGTCATGAATGTATGAGTTCAGTCATTATAATAATGCGATTTTCAACCCCCTCTGATCCATTCTGTCTGAATATAAAAATAGGAGATATTACTTTTGGAACGCCCCTCCTACAAATGAAATAACATTGAAATGGAATAACAGATTCATAGAGTGACAGACAATGAAAAATATAAATTAGTAATGAATATCGATCGCTTCCTTAAGTCTCAGAAAATAAAGGTAGCTGCGCATGTAAGTATGAGATGAGGATTGTGCAATACTCAACCACACCTCTTCTGAATCAGCACTCCTTGAGTGCAGCGGCCAGGAAAGGTTCAGGACAACTGGAAGCAATGCTGAGATAAGCAGAGAGGTCATACAGTACCTGGTATTCTCAAAGGATCACCAATTTTAGTACTGACAAGGCTCAACGTTGCTTAACTTTGGTGAACTGATGGAAACCGGTATGTCAATGTGATTATGCAATATTGTAACGAATATACAGATGACGCAACCATCTATGGCAGCACTTTGAACAGCATCGATGATCAAGGTCTTTTGGATTCCCTCTCTTTCAACATTTTGAGTACGTCATGCAATGGGGAAAACGTGACAGGTTACTTTTTGTACATCTAAAGACAAGCTTCTCCCCTTTCATCGCCAATGCTCGGATCCTCACTTGGCTTCGGCTAAATTGGACGAAGCTCCCCTGGAGAAGCCCCCCCCCCTCTGTCTAGGACTGACTTTCAGCCCAAATCTAAAGTGGAAGACTTACATCAGATTTGTTGCAAAGGTCTCTAGAAAAATGGTTCGATCATTTTTCTATTCTAGATATATAACTGCTGATTCACTTTACTTGTATACGAACCAGATATGGTCTAAGATGGAGTACTATTCACACATTTGGGGAGGTGCTGCACGCAGTACTCTGCTTTGCCTTGATAGAGTACAAAATCAACTTCAAAACCTAGTGAGGGTGTCCTCTTTTCTTCTCTGCAGTTTCTTTCTCACAGAGTCTTTCTCTACTCTATCGTTATTTTCATAATAGGTACTCGTCTGAACCCCAATCACTGGTCTCTCCATGTAAAAAACATCCACAGCAAAAAAAACTCGTCTGGCTACAACCACTGTTAATGTTTTTTCCTGTCTTCCTCTGTGTAATATCGAACCTCCATGAGCAAAGTTTCCTTCCAAGAATTGTCTTTCTGTGGAACACAATACCACGGGGCTGCTTTTCAGATTACTATAACCTTGTAGTTTTCAAGTCCAATATAAACAAATTTTCATTGAGTCGCCCTATTAAATAATCAAATTCTGTCCAAATCCAACCATGGTCTGCAATCTTTAAGACGTTGTCTCGTGATCCTCCTTATACAAACCATTAAGCATTATCCTCGAGTGACCATTGAGCCTTATTGAATTGTAATTCGTTAGTTACAAAAAACAAATTATGTAAAGACGTAATCGCATGAGGTTATGATCACTAAGTCTGAAAGTATTTTGTTTTTTTTAAATGAAGCTAAACTAAATAGAAATAAAACTGTGTGCAAAATTAGCAAAGTGAGAAAAATATTGGGGAAAAAATAAATAGATCGATCGAGATAGGTGAAGAGAGAGAGAGAGAGGGGGGAGGGGAATACAGGTAGACAAATAAAGAGAGGGATAAAGTAAGAGATCGAAAAAGACAGGTAGACATAAAGCCAGTTAGAGAGGCAGACAGTCACAAAGAGAGGGAGAGAGAGAGGGAGAGAGAGATAGAGATAGAGACAGACAGAACGACAGACA
Source organism: Euprymna scolopes (assembly GCF_053919585.1). NCBI lineage: Eukaryota > Metazoa > Mollusca > Cephalopoda > Sepiida > Sepiolidae > Euprymna > Euprymna scolopes. The sequence goes on along the minus strand of NC_136497.1, from coordinate 82,907,151 downwards.
GACAGAGATAGACAGAAAGACAGGTAAACAGTCAAGGGAAGAGATAAAGAGGCATACAGTTATATATATATATATATATATATATATACAGAGAGAGAGAGAGAGAGAGAGAGAGAGAGAGAGAGGGGGAGTAGATGGAGACATAGGGAGAAATGTACAATAATCAAATAAACAAGATAACAGGAAAAGAATTAAAAAAGAAACGCGTTTAAGGGGAGAAACGGTGAGGAGGGTTATAAAGAGAAGAGAATAAGAGAACGAAAAAGAGAAATAAGAAACAATGAAGAAAAGAAGAAAACGGAAATAAACATTGTCAAAGAACACACAAAAAAAAACAAATGGTCAGATAGAGAAAGAAAGGGCAAGATAAAGAGAGAGACAGAGGAACAAAGAGGCATAGATAGATAGATAGATAGATAGATAGATAGAAAAAAGAAAATTGACTGTAAGTTACATAACGAAATAAAAACAGGAATACAAAAAAGGGGAAAAATTTGCAAGAAAAATGTTTTTTTTTTTTTCCTAGTTGTTTTTTGTTGTGGGTGGAGGCAGTAAAACACTCGACGTGAGTGGTGGTACAAGGAGGGAGACTGTAATATCCAATCAAACCTTCCCATCATCCAACCCCTAAAATAATAGAACTCCTAAAACAGCACAATATGTCAAAATGACCTTAGATTTTTACTTACTCACTCACATGCTCTCGCTTCTCCTCTCTCTCTCTCTCTCTCTCTCTCTCTCTCTGTCCTCTCCCCACTTTATATATATATATATATATATATATATATATATATATATATATATATATATATATATATATATATGTTTTATTTTCATTATCTCACCTATCACCAATTCTAGATCCACAACCGAATCTTCTCCCTGATATTTTCAGATACATTCCCTCGTTCTTTCATTGCAATCTTCTCTTATTCCTTCTATCATTCTCTTATTCTTTCATTCCCTCGTTCTTTCATTGTTGTCTTCTCTTATTCTTTATATTATTCTAGTATTCTTTCATTCTTACCTTTATTCATTCCGTAAATATTTTAATGTGCTGCTCCTTCTTATTATTCCTTTCTTGATACTTTCATTTCTTTTCTCTTTTAATTCCTTTCATTCTTTCATTCTTTCATTCCTCTCTCTTTTTTTTTCGTTCCATAATTCTTTCATTTTTTTCTTTGTTTCCATTCCTTCCTTAGTCATATTCTTTCATTCCTTCTCTTGTTTCATTTCTTCTTCATTTTTTCTGTATCTACTTTCATTTAGCTCCCCGCTTGGAATAATCACATTGACACACTGGTTCTCATTAGATCACGGAAGTTAAGCAATGTTGAACCTGGTCAGTACCAGATGGGTGACCAAATTGGAAATTCCAGGCGCTGAATGTAGGAAGACGTCGACACCTTCCTGCAAAAAGTTGCAAAAACCTAACGTCGTCATCTCCCCTAATGGATATATATATATGCGACTTGAGGTTCGCTTGTGAATTTCATACTCCCACGGCATTTCCTCCTTTGGGGGAAACCTGTTAAACCCGCATATTATTAATGCTGTTTCCACATTTTTTTCAGCTTCTCGCTCAGATTTCAACTTTCTTTCATCCATCATTAGCATATTTTTTTTAAAATTCTTTTCCGTTTCTATACATGCCATCTATTCTCAAACTTCTTTCTTTCCTTCTTTTATTATTTTATTCTGTTCTTCTTTCAATTTTCTTCATGTTGTTTTCGTTCGCTTTTTTATTTCCTTTTTACTTTCATTCTTTATTTTTGTTAATTTCTGTCTTCATTCTTTGTTTCCTCTCTTCTTTCGTTCATTCCTTCATACATCGCCTCCTTCTTTGTTTCCTTTACTATTTTAATTCTTCTTCTTTCTTTTTCATTCGTCGAATGAAGACAAGAAATTTTTCCCATCATTCATTACTATACGTATATCAAAATATATTGTCATATTTTTTCATTTTTTAAAAATATTTCATTAATTCTTTTTTTATTCTTTATTTTCTTGTTTCTTTCATCATTTTCATTCTTTCTGTTTTTCGTTTGTTTGTGTATTCCTTCTTTTATTGGTTCAGTTATTCGTTGCTTTTTCATTACTTTTCCCATTATTGTTCTTTGGTTCCTTTTTTTTTTTGTCCTTTATTTTTTATTCAATTACACTTTCTTTTCTTTCTTCATTATTCATTTCTTCCTTTTTTATTTCTTTCATTTTTTATTTCATTTTTTCTTTCATTTCTTCTCTTACTTTCCTTTTTCTTTATTTTTTCTTTCTTTCATTTTTTCTTTCACTTCTTTCACTTCTTTCTTCTCTTACTTTCTTTTTTCTTTCTTTCATTTTTTATTTCATTTTTTATTTCATTTTTTCTTTCTTCTCTTACTTTGTTTTTTCTTTCTTCTTTCTTTTTTCTTTCTTTCATTTTTTCTTTCATTTTGTTTCTTCTCTTACTTTCTTTTTTCTTTCTTTTTTCTTTCTTTCGTTTTTTTTCATTTTTTTCTTTCTTCTCTTACTTTCTTACTTATATTCTATTACTTTCGTTTTTCTTTTATGATTTCATTTCTTCCCCTTTTTCTTCAACCTTTATTTGTACCACTTTCCTTCATTTATCCATCGCTTTCCTCTTTCTTTTCATTTTTTTATTCATTCATGCCTTCTTTCATTCGTCCGTTCTTTCATTTATTCCTTCTCCCTTCCTTTTTTTTATAATTTCCTTATTTCCTCTATTTTTCAATCCATTCTCTTTTTCATCTTTTTTTTTTTCGTTAATTTCATATTTCCTTTCGCTATTTTTTTAAATACACCTTTCTTTTCTTATTCGATTCATTATGTTTCTATTTTTTTCAGGATTTCCTTACGACGTGCCCCAGCGTAGTATAAAACACGCCCAACTACTCCATGTTAAGAACGGCTTTCCGAATAAACACCCCCAACCTCCCCATGTTAAGAACGGCTTTCGCGGTTGGGGGGGGGGTTGTTTATTCCGAAAGCTTAACATGGGTAGGTTGGGGTGTTTATAATACGCTGAGGCACGTCGTTAAAAATTACCTTTTTTTTCTTTCTTCTATCCTCTCTCTCACTCTTTCTTTCAACTTTTCATTTGTTTTCTCTTTTCTCCCTTCATCTATTTTATTTCGTCTCTCTTTCTTTTCCTTTTCAGTTATTTCCTTCTTTTCTTCATTCGTTCGTCTATCATTCAGTCATTCTCTCATTTAAAAAAAAAAAAAATTCTTCTTTCCTTCCACTCTTGTCTTTTCAGTTGTTTTTGTTTTTTCTACACTCTTCCATCGCTTACACCATTTATTCATACCAGATTGTCTCATATGATTCGTCTACTTTTATGCTACGGACTTGTACACATACTGGTTGCAGATAACTCGCTCCGTGTATGTGCAGTCTTTAGTGTGCATACGTGTATCCATCAATACGCACGCATGCACAAGTTATCTTATTTTTTTTTAATGCATCGAAGTGCACATCTGAAGCGGACACCTTGATTTAGCAACGTAAAATGTGCACTATTGTCACATGTGCTCCTCGCCATCCAATGACACATGCACGTCCCATCAAGTGCACCCCCTCCGTACACCACAACCACCACCACCATCACCATCACCACCACGACGTGTCCCCTTGCCAGCCTCCTATGCTGATCAGCGGTCATTGTCATCTTCCAAATATCTTGTCCTCAGAGCTGTAACTAAGATCATTATTACCGCGTTGTCGTCGTCATCATCATCATCATCATCATCATCATCATCATCATCATCATCATTGCTGTTAGTACTGACAACGTCTTTCCTACTAGTATCACATAATACGCATCATCAGTCATCAGTTATCAGCATCATTACTGTTACTGTCATCACTGCTATCGTTGCGATAATTTAGGTCCCTGTTAAGAACAGAACTGCTCTTTTTTGTATTTTTTTTGGGGGGGGGTGAAGCGTGATCAAGACCTAAAGGTCACTCGAGGATAAGGGTTAATGTGTATCTGATGGTCAATGAGACAACACTGTGATCATCGATAATGGTGGAACTTGAGTAGGTTTGATTATTTAAGAGAACAGCTAATCAGGAACTTGTTTGCATTGGACTTGAAAACGACCCTGTTATAGTTAGCTGGGAATTAGCCATGAAGTATTAAGCAATTTTGGTCATGTAATTTTCGTTTAGTTTTAGACACAGATAGAGAATAAATGATAGTTATTGTAGGTAGACGAGTGCCTGCCTGCTGAGAATGTTCCACAGAGGGAGAGAACCATATCTAGCTCTCCATAGGGGAGCATTTTCGGGATCCGGTCCTCCACCATTCTTACAATATGATCAGTTCAACGCAGTTGTGTGATTGCAAGCATTGCTTCTATACTATCTGTATCTTCTCTTTTTAGGACTTCCACCTTTGTCACATAATCATTCCACCTGGTTTTCATTATTCCCTTAAGGTAGCATTGCTGCACTGCCTACATTCTTCTAATGTAATCTATATATATAAATCTCACCTGTCTGTTGAAATGTATGTATGTATGCATGTATGCATGTATGTATGTATATATGCATGTATATATGTATGTATATATGTATGCCTTAAACTTTCGACAGAGGCGACGGATTTTCACGAGATTGGCATCATTTTGAAGCTCGGCATCTCGGACGGCAAATACCGAAAAATTGGTCAAAAATATTAATTCCTTCACCCTCAACTGGACAGTTTTCTACACAGGGAAGTCGATTTTTTGCTAGCCATTTTTGCAAGTCATCTTATTGGTTGGATTGACTTTGCTTAATTTTAACGTTTCGAACTTCCGATCGCATCATAGATTAGCGGTAAACGTCAAATTTTCTTTCACTTTCTTTTCCACCTTCGAGTCCCGGGTTCGAGCCGACCTGCCATGTTTTTTTTTTTATTGCTCAACACAAACCTACAAACACCAGGGCAACGCTGGGCACCCAGACTAGTTCATATATAAGGTGTAGGTTTAAGAATAGAGCAAATCTAGCAGTACAACTTATTTGTGCATCTTGCATTTTGTTGCCAGCCTGGTGCTTTTCTTAACTACAGATGCTTATAATTAGTCTATATATAAAAGATGACAAATGTCTGTCTGTTCAAGTTTTTCACTCTCCTTATCCAACGAGTAACTAACATCCATACCAATTATATAGAACAGTATCTTAAGGATGCTTAACACAAAAAGAAATTGGGACTAATACGTCCCTACTATGACATTGATTGAGTTTCAATGTGAAAACTGCACCCTGAATATAGGACCAATAAAGAGTAAGGGAGATAATTCTCTTTTCTGAAATTCTGTTTTTTATTTAATAAATATTTGAGATTTGCATATTAACATTTGTGAATTTTCATTATGATTCAATTTGAAAATTTGAGTAAAATAAGCAAAATTTAATGATAAACAAAATTAAAAAAATAAACAAAATTTGTTTTCTTGATTTCCTTGATCTTATATTCAGTGGATGATCATGAGAAAAGGAAGACTTACAATAACAAATGCGATAAGGCAAAAAGAAAAAAGACTTGGGTAAAAGTGTTTTGTTTTTAAATTCCATTTTCATCCCAAACAAAGAACAGTGCCACTTTGATATTGGGGGCTACTATCGGGGACATAAGTTGCAGGGATATTATATAGGGAGATGAGCAGCAAGATGTCTGTTCACATTACATTTGAACTTCTGCATGTCAGTACAGTTAGGAAAGCAGACTCCCGGAAGGGAGTTCCAAAGTCATGCGATTCTGGGGAAGAAACTATTGGAGTAGAAAACTTTCTTACACCTAGGGATCTCTATTGTGTAGGGGTGGGATTTAGCTGCTTGACTGTTTGTCGGTGGTATTTACGTCGAGAGGATATAAGTGCTCGTAGTTCGTCAGACGATTCACCATTAAAATACTTGTAGAACAGGCAGAATGATGCGACATGTCATCGATGGGACAAAGGCTGAAGCTTAGATGACAGTTCAGGACCAATCAGGTTGGCGACTCTCTTTTGAACCCCGTCTAGGAGTGAGAGGCTAGTAGCAGATGCACCAGTCCAAATGGGACAACAATACTCAATATATGAGCGAATAGTAACCTTATAGATGTACAGGATACTTTCAGGCATGTAACTTTCTAGCACGGTAGAGAGAGCCCACCTTCTGCACAGCGGTCCTGGCAATGCTCTCAATGAGTTTGTTCCAACTCATGTTCCCTGCGAACTTCAGGCCGAGGATTTTTAAAAAAGTACTTTCAGGTAATGTGTCTTTAGCCATTGCTACTGGTGGTAGAGAAGGTTTCTTGTAATTATTGAAGGATTGAATATGATGATGATTATCATCATCAGCAACTGTATTATCGGTTTGACACCTGTTTTATGCTGGAATGTGTTGAACAGCTAGCTGCCTAAGTAACCTATCTCTGACTACTTCTTTACTTAAGGTCCATTTTTATCATTACCCTCTCGTGTTTTGCTTGACATGTCTGTGTGAACTAAGTCTTTTCATTCGTAGCGCCCTAACCTGAAACAGAAATGTGCAATACTAAAGAACAGATTTGTGCACTGTTTGTAAATGCGGTTTATTTTTATTTTATAAACTCGGCACTTCTGAATTTACCGACCCACTATTTTCATAAAGTTACTCAGGTGTGCCCGGCGGATGACAGGAACGACCGGAAACGGCCGGTCGAGCTTTCCTTAAGTGTTAAACTACGAAAAGCATAGAAAATACAATACATACAAAAAGGAATACACGTAAGCGTACATGAGGTGTAAGCGGAGTAAGGAGGTCAGAACACCAGAGTTGATTAGCCAAATAAATAATTTCATGAATAAAGACTGTCGTATGTCTATAGAGACAATAAGTGCATAGTTTGATGTCAGTGTGGAAACTGTTTATACAATTATTCGCGAGGAACTGAAGATGCAAATGATTTGCGCGAATGCACCTATCCACAGCTCCATCATTTTCACGGACAATTTGACCAAGATGTGCACCAAAACAGTTCCTCATCCTCCCTATAGTCCAGGCCTTGCTCCCTGAGACATTTGGTTATTTCCTAAGCTCAAAGAAAACTTTAGACGTTGTGAGACAATTGAGGATATGAAAGAGCTCGTGACAAGTCTTTGACACAGTCACACGATAGAACTTCCACGGGGTCTTCCTGAAGTTGTTGGAACTGTACAACAAGTGCACTGCAGCCAGAGGAGGTTACTTAGGAGGGGAGTAGATTTTAATGTGTGTACTATCAAAAGAAATGCCCATATGAAAAAAGTCTTGAAACTTATTGAAGGCACCTCGCACATTTATAAGATTCGATTATACATACAATTAGCAGACACGCCTTTAACAAATGAATACCGGAGTGTATACATACATTTAAGAGACCCGATTGTACATTTAGAGGGACACACTTGCTGTGTGTATAAACACGCATTCAGTGTACAACTTATACGTTTATACGAACTCGTTTCTATATACATGCTGCTACACAGCACTACATATAGTCATGTGAAAACGATGAATGTCCATAAGGAAGTGATGATAAAAAAAGGGCGATTCAGGTTAAAATTAGTAAATGTATTCCAATTATATACAACCAGCTGTATGACCCCGGCATTTTCCGGGATTCATGCGTTTTAAAATGTGTACTGGAAGATGATCGATGATTGACCAAGAGATCGATCGATCATCGGCGATGCCTCTGTTCAGTATCAAGAGACAATGAATATCTCCTGTAAGAGTATTTGTGCGAGTAATTGTGATGCAAGGGTTGTACAAACCACACCTCTCCTAAATCATCGCGGCCTACGTCCAGTGGCAAGGAGAAGTGCTAGATGGCTGGAAACAATGCTGAGATAAGCGGAGAGAACATATAACACCTAGAATTCTCAAATAGTCACCCATTTTAGTACTGACTAGGCTCAATGTTGCTTAACTTCGGTGCGCTAACGGGAATTGGTGTGTCACCATTATTATGCCGTATTATACGAATAAGAAGCTGTATTACAAATAATGTAATATTGAAATAAGAAGCGGTATTGCAAACAAGATATCAAAATAGAAAATTAATGTAGATCACTAGACAAACGAGTCAAGCGAGCTGTAAGAAAGGAAGCAGTGTTTAGATTAGGCAATTCTGGAGAACGCCTGCTATAATAGTATTTATAAAAAAACACTGAGATGACGGCTAGTGATTAACGACATGAACTAACAAACTGAATGTTCCACAGAAACACGTTCATCAAAATGAACACTTAACCTTGAGTCTAATCGCACGGAGAAGAGGTAAATAATAAAAAAAAGACTGAAACTAACAACATCACGTTTGTGAAAGAGAAGATGTAGAGTAAAAGAAAGGGTGGATATAATAAAATTATAGACACGTTTCTGCACCTTAGCAAGAACCCTCATATGGAAAAGAAATTCACCAGCCCAAATATGACAATAGTCCTCCATACAATCCCCAACCACACCTCTCAGGCTTCAAAACCTTCTAGATGGTGCCCTTTTTTTCTTCCCTGCAACCTCTTTCCTACAGAAGAGACATCGCAAGTTTGTCTCTGCTCTATCGATATTTTAATGGGTACTGCTCATATGAACTCCAGTCTATGGTCTTCGCCTTGCCAAACTTTCACAAAAAAATCTCCCTAATTAAGTGACTCCTGACGAGCTAAAAACACTATATATGATTTTCCCGACTCTCTATCTGTGTCTAAATGTAAACGCAGATTGCATGAACAAAGCTTTTTTTTCTCGTAACTGCCCGCCTTTGGAACACTTCTCGACTAAATACAACATCGTAGCCTTCAACTCTAATGTAAAACAAGTTCCTGTCATGTCGTCCTCATAAAAATAATCAAATTCCACTCGATTTACGTAATTAACGATTACTACACTACCATCTTACATTCGTTAACCCTTATCCTCGAATGGCCTTCGGGCCTTGATAAATGGTTTTTCCCAAGTAAAAAAAAATACATGACTTTTTACCCTTCTCTCACTGCACCCATCCTCCTCCAACTTGAACCTGCTGGACTACTTCATTTAGTCATACGTCGAGAACATCACCAACATGACCTCCCACAACACCAAAGCCAGCTTGATCTCTGTCATCTGCTGAGTAATCCCCAAGCTCCTGCTGATGCTTGTGGAAACGGCATGCTCCCAGTTCTGGACTTGTATCGAAGCGGTGATTGAGGCTGAAGGCAGATACGTTGAATAGATGTCAGCTCTACTACATAATCAAGTTACCTGAATTGATTTTTATTTTTCAGTAAAAGTTTTAAAATAGAGTTGTAGTGTTGTTTTCTTTAGGGCGACACTTTTATCGTTCCACTCTGTAAAGATTGATGTGCCGTAAAACAGAAGAAAAATAATCGAAAAAGTATGACTATTAGCCAGATGGTATTCTTTAATTTTTACATGGACTGAAATAAAGGTAGTATTATAACATAAGCGCATTGATGTCGCAGTTCTTGTTAGATCACCAAAGTTAAGTAACGTTGAACCTGGTCAGCACGAGATGAGTTAGCATTTTGCACTACCAGACACTCTGTGAGACGATGGTAATTCTTTCTGACAACAAAATGTAAAAAAAATCTAACATTATTATCTCCCTTTATTGGGATATAAATGCAAATGAAGACTGCGTGGGAATATTTTTTTCTTTAGAAATTCCTCCCTCATAGGAAGTTGGGTAAGATATTTCAGTTCATTTATGGAGAAGACATTTTATGCCATTACTTCAAATAACGGCGTATGTAATAGATATAATAGATGTGATATATAAATATAGAAACTTCTTGCGTCTAACTAAGTTGATCTTTTAAAGAAATGAAAAAACGACCTACTCTATTCAACATGGATGACTGCATTTTGATTCCTGAGGATATTTTATTTCTGATATTAAATTATTTAAATAAAATTTTGATTAAAACATCCTACGGACAAATAATTTTTCTACTTTGAACACATCATATAAATACGAGAAATAAACCATTATTTTGATTTAAAACATCTTATTTACCATTGTTTTTATTTAAAACATCTTATAAATAAACCATTGTTTTTATTGAAAATACCTTATAAATAAACCATTGTTTTTATTGAAAACATCTTATAAATAAACCATTGTTTTTATTGAAAACATCTTATAAATAAACCATTGTTTTTATTTAAAACCTCCTATTAACCATTGTTTTGATTTAAATCATCTATATAAATAAACCATTGTTTTGATTTAAAACATCTTATTAACAATTGTTTTGATTTAAAACATCTTATAAATAAACCATTGTTTTGATTTAAAACATCGTCTAAATAAACCATTGTTTTTATTTAAATCATCTTATGAATAAACCATTGTTTTTATTTAAAACATCTTATAAATAAACTATTGTTTTGATTTAAAACATCCTATTAACCATTGTTTTGATTTAAATCATCTTATAAATAAACCATTGTTTTGATTTAAAACATCTTGTAAACCATTGTTTGGATTTAAAACATCTTGTAAACCATTGTTTTGATTTAAAACATCTTATAAACAATTGTCTTGATTTAAATCATCTTATAAATAGACCCTTGTTTTAATTTAAATCATCTTATGAATAAACCATTGTTTTGATTTAAATCATCTTGTAAACCATTGTTTTGATTTAAAACATCTTGTAAACCATTGTTTTGATTTAAAACATCTTGTAAACCATTGTTTTGATTTAAAACATCTTGTAACCATTGTTTGGATTTAAAACATCTTGTAAACCATTGTTTTGATTTAAAACATCTTGTAAACCATTGTTTTGATTTAAAACATCTTGTAACCAGTGTTTTGATTTAAACCATCTTATAAACAATTGTTTTGATTTAAATCACCTTATAAATAGACCCTTGTTTTGATTAAAATCATCTTATAAATAGACCATTATTTTGATTTAAAACATCTCATGAATAAACCATTGATAAACATCCTTTAAATATCACATTGCTTTGATTTAAAACATCATAAAAATGAAAAATGGTTTTTGATTTAAATCATCTTATAAACCATTGCTTTGATTTAAAACATCTTATAAACCATTGTTTTGATTTAAAACATAGATTGACTCGATAAATATTCAACTCTTCAGTGTATAATATTAAAATATAAAGAAATATATTTAATGTATTTGAAAAATACTTCTGAATTTTTGAGATGAGTGATTTTCCGTATTATTTACATTTGTACTAAGTTTCCAATGCTGGTTTTCTTCTCGCAACCTCTGACCTTCTTCAGGTGTGTCTTTTCGAACTCGGGTATCTTACTTTTCTGTATTTTCAAGCGAAAACATTGATTTAATCCACGGAAACAACATACTCTCCTGTCGTCATTCAAGACTGTGTAGAAGCGTTAAGTAATTTCCATTTATATTATTGAATGTCGTCCGCAATAAAACTTGAATCTTCACCATCCAGAGGTGTGTCAGTTTTTACTGCATATTTCCACGTACTTTATCCACTACAACACGTATTATCAGTGTTGAGTAGATAAAACTCAAGATGAGAACAATAATGCGAAGAATCAAATAATACGAATATTGAAAACACATCAAAACAAAACAGTTATTTCAACAGTTACATCGCATTTATCTTCTATTTAATCAGCATTCACCACGTATTAATTCAAGTTTTCTTATAAAACTAAACAATCGGAATATGAAGCGAGTAAAAAAAAAATCAGATACCCTCGACGTTGCTATATTACATGCATATTGTAAATATGTGTTGTTAATTCTTTCGTGTTTATTGTAGATTCCCTATAAAGTAGCTGTAATATTTACACATGGTCACATAATAAAAAGCAAAGTTTGACACAAAACTAAGAAAAAAATAGCAAAGAATATATAAAGCATTAACAAAAATAAAACAAACCTATTAATAAAGCTTTGGAATTATGGGAATGCGTCGGGAAAATGTCGTCAACTTGTGTGGTATTTGTAAGCATTGGGTCAACAAGACAAGCAGAGAAATTACAGGTCGATTGAAAGGTGATAATCAGTTTGTCTGCAGGTAGTGTACGAGAATAGAGACGAATGAGAACTCCGATGTGGAGTAGGTATATTTGGATGGTAAACTATTGAGCTTGTTCATAAGTTTTGTTACATTGGAGCACAGGGTGCTGCAGGTGCTAGTGTGATTGCAATGAACATAAAGAAAAGTGAGTCGGATGAGAACTCAGATGTAGGTAAAGTATATCTGGATGGCGAAGCTGATGAGGTTGATGAGAAGTTTTTGAACCTTAATGATACCAATAGAGCACAAGGTGGGTCAGGTGCTAGTGTGATTGTAAGAGTTAATACTGAATAAATACAAGTAACTTCTGCAATTAGTAACCAGGAGTATTATCACTGTTGATTAAAAGAAGAATCCATCAGACATGTATACGCAGTGTGATAATATACGGAATTGAAACCTGTAAATAAAAACTGTGTTGCTACATTGTTTTATAGGCATTTCAATTATCTTGTCTAAAAACGTTTTTGTTCAAAGCGAATTATTTTATGACATGCATCTTGTTTAATATGGACAACACAAAAAAGGTTGATTTGTGTTTTAAATATTAAGCAAGATGTATAATATAAATAATTCATTTTGAACAATTCATTGAAGACAAATTGCTATTTCCAGCAAATCAAACTATTTTGTGTTGTCTATATTAAACAAGATGTATATTATAAATACTTAATTTTTAACAAACAGGTTTATATTTGAGCGCAATTGCAGAATAATATTTGACTTTTGCATTTTAAACTTTAATTCAAGCTGTTATATATATATATATATATATATATATATATATAAAATAATTTTATAAAAGCAAAAATAGGTTCTCTACAGTGCAATGTGTCTTTTCAACCATTTTCGAATGCGGAAATACAAAATATCGAAAAAGATGATTGTCGAACACTGGTGTAACAGAGCGCAGACCTATGTATTGTAGTAGCAGCAGCAGCAGCAGCAGTAGATGTACGACAGCCAACGTATGCAAATGACCAAGCCAGAAGTGACGTCTGAGCCAGGAAGAAGGAAAGAAAAAATTATAAAAGAAGAATAATAGGGCCTTAGAAAGACAGAAATAAACATGTTACATATGTGGCCCAAGAGCGACATGGAAAGATGTCCTAAACATGGCCGTACAAAGAGAGAGTACCACATGCTTAACACGACAGAGTCTTGTTAAACACACTGGAGTGCGAGAAGACATTTGAATACGAAACAAGACTCTATTTTTGGGTTACAAGAAGACTTTTTTAACGAGACAAGGCTTATTCTAGAAGTAACTGTAAATAAATGGCTGTTGTTTCAACTGAGAAAAAAGTGGGTCGAATTTTTTCCTTATCTTTGTTTCCTTGTGACTGTCTGCATACAACGTGTCGGTTCCGAGTGTTGACATGTGACGACTTCGTAACAACGGTATTGAAGAAAAAACTCCTATTCACGGCACATCAACCCTTTTTTAATGTTATTTAGTAATTAGACAAAGTAGGTCTATCTATTATTAATGATTCTGTTTCATGATCATGATCATGATGATGATGATCATCATCATCGGCTTAATGTCCGTTTTACCTGTTGGCAGGCATTTGACAGCTTTAAGAAACTGACTTCAAATTAACCTATCTCTGGCCAGATCTATGCCTCTATTTAAATGCTCCTCTCCTGAGAAGAGAGGCAAGTAAATAGAGGCTTAGAAATCCCCAAACACCATAAGCTTATTTTCATCATGTGACCTTTGATTATGAAGTCCTTTTTATTTTTATCACTTCCTCCCATGTCTTCCTCCGCTATGAAACGGACCTGCTATCTTAAATCTACTGACCCAAGAGCCTTCCTTTTTTCCAACATGGCGATACCATTAAAATTTTCTAAACAGCTAATTTAAGACAAACTACTATTTCCGGCTAATCAACCTGTTTTGTGCTGGCAATGTGAAACAATATGTATATTATAACTTAAGTACTACGTATATATTAGCTTTGTCGCTTTTTCTAACGATAACGGGTTTTAAAAAAAACTATTGCAAAAATTCCTGTATAAACGGTAACGGTATGAAAAAGACTATTGCAACCAATTCCTGGATAAAGGGTAACGGTATCAAAAAAAAAAAAAAAAAAAGAAAGACTATTGCAACCGATTCCTGTATCTTAAACTTCAAAAGTAAATGTCTATACCAGTACAAAACCGCAATTATAGAGAATCTAATTAATCTAGTCAATTTGATCGCCTCAAATAAAAACAAATATTCTACAGCAAATTAAAAAATGCCAAACAGGTCTTAATTAGTAAGCAATTCTCCAATTTCTTAGTCGATAAACAAATTAAACTAGCAATTAGAAATTTAGACCAAACTAATAATAACCAAGTTAACAATCCCCACTCCATCAATATATTCAATCACAACCAGCTACACCACAACATTAAATCAGTTAGAAAGATACTAAGAAATATATTACATCGATATATATCCATAGTACATAATAATAAGATCAGATTTATCATCTACTGCAAGAAATTAACAACGACTAACCTTATAACAACAACAACAACAACAACAACAACAACAACACTCCCCGGACAACAAAATCAATCGACGAAACCAATGTAGTTCACCAGTTAAAATGCTCCTTTGGATAACGCATCTCTAACAACAGAAACACCAATAGCTACATTTGACACAAGACCAACATATTATCCAGACGATCAACTTTACACCTTTCGGGTACAAGCTCCATTTTCCAACACTTAAAACAACATGGCTGCCCACATTCCCAATTAAGAAAGATCCTAGTTGAAAATAGGAAACTCGTTCATATGGATCCAAACGTAAAAAGACTAAAAGTACTGGAAGACCGATATATAAGAGCTAATAAGCCCAAAATTAACATTGTAAATTTTGAAAACAGTAATTATTACATTTTAAAGTGGCTGGGTACGTAACCATCTCATATCCACCATATATATATATATATATATATATATATATATATATATATATATATATATATATATATATATATATATATATATATATGTGTGTGTGTGTGTGTATGTGTGTGTGTGTGTGTGTGTGCACGGATAGTTACATACGTATATTTATATGTATGTTGCAATTTAAATTTGTAAATTAATAAATTAAAAAAAACTGTAAATTCCATACCATTTTGTAAATCACACTTTTAAACCATTGCACATTTACTTTAGCCACGTTCTTAACACGTAAAAACGTATTTTTTATACACGAGACGCTTCACTATTTCAAGTAATTTAAATTTAATTTGAACTGAAACACATGAATGCATCTAGATATTAAACGAAGCAGTAATTAAAAACTGCCTGAAAATGACGAAAGAAAAAAATCAGTTGAAAGTACTTGCAAAAAACCCCCCAAAAAACAGATGGAAGAAAACGACTACGGAACTTTTCTAATCAAATTCGACGTAGACATTTGAATGACCATTCGAAAAATGGAAAAATTACAAAAAAAAGACCATTAAGTAAAAACACTTCGTGCTATTTAACAATATCTGTTTGAATGAAAACATGCTGCCCAAATACACCATATATATATATATATATATATATATATATATATATATATATATATATATATATATAGTCAGGTAACTTGATATATATATATATATATATATATATATATATACTTGAAAAATAAATTATGGTATTATAGTAAATTCGAGAGCGAGTTGATGCAGTGATTGCAGGTGATTAAATGACTTACTGACTAGATGGTTTTCTAACGAATGATAAAAAATATATTTTTGTATAGTTTTAAAGGTTAAAAACTTCAAAGACTATATACATATCAAAATAATAATTATTCATTAATACTTACAGACACTAGTGTTTCATGCAATCATCAGTGTAAACGGTTACAATTCGAACTCAGTCATAAAGCAACCTTATACTCCATTTGCTAAGCCATTACCACCGGGCCATCAAACAATTGCCACGAAGATATATGCACAAATCGGTATATATATATATATATATATATATATATATATATATATATATATATATATATATATATATATATATATATACTAACTAGCTCTACCTACGTATTGAGTACTTTTGAAGTAAATACTTAAAGTTTACGCATAAATCTATATTTTCGTATATTAATTTTAAGTGAGTAAATTAAGTAGTTATATATATATATATATATATATATATATATATATATATATATATATATATATATATATATATGTGTATATGTGTGTGTGTGTGTGTGTGTGTGTATAATAACAGTATAGCCACATTCCAAGATCCAAATGATGTTTTTTCTTACTGAACAGTTCGTTCGGTGTATTAAAATTTCGGTACATATTTTTTCAGATGTGTTTTGGTATGCAGAAATAATCGTTATTATTATGTCAATATCGAATCTACTTGTGTATATACTCGTCAGAAAAACAAAAAGAAATTTCTTAGAAAGAAAAAATACATAACATTATAATGCCAGAAATAGGGAAAAAATCAAATTCATAGAAGACTCATAATCGCTTATTAGCTTCTGTAGCCATTTTTTAAACATATAACAAAGCTATTCCCGTCTTAGTTAATGTTTAAATTAAAAATGTTCAACAAATTCAACAAAGTAAACAAGGAAAATATTTATATTTATTCAATAATATAACTTCATTTATTATATCTTATTTTATTTATTACCTGTAATATATTACCTGTAATTTTATCTAAATTAGGTTGACATAGGTCATAGATACGAAACTAAATACTTTTAATAAACTGAATTTATTTACTTTTTTGTTGTTAAATTGTTTGATAATTTACTAATATTTATAAGATAAATAAATATACTTAAAATCATAATCTTATATAAATAAGTGAATATATTTTCATTTAAGTTTAAAAGCACTCAATTTTATATATGCTCTATTGTTATATTTTACAAACATTGAGCTTCTAAACAAAAAGGATTGGTATGCATAAAGAGTGAAATATAATTTAATTAAATATATTTACAAAAAAACGTATATATCTATATATCTATATATCTATATCTATATATATATATATTAATTTAATAGAGAGAGATAGAGATAGAGAGATAGACAGAGACAGAGATAGATAGATAGATAGATAGATAGATAGATAGATAGATAGATAGATGTGTTTGTACGTGTGCATGTCTGCGTGTATAAATGCGTGTAAACATAGAATAGTTAACATGGCTACATGAATTTGTTCAGATTTGTCAATATTTTTCCACGAAGATCTTCAATGACATATATTTGTTATTTACGTAAGTAAATAAGTCCATCACAGAGGAGTCAAGATTAAATGTGTATATCATATCAAATTACACCGAAACACAAGTGCGTGTGTGCGTGCGTGTTTTCTCTTTCGTGTGTGCGCGCGTATGTACGCCTGTCTCACTATTTGGCTATATATATATACGTGTATGCGCGTGCACGTGTGCGCACGCGCGTGTGTGTTCATACACGGAGCAAAATTAATATTCATACATTTATTTATTTATTCATTACTGTTTCGACATCCAAATACAAAAAAAAAAAAAAAAAAGAGAGAGAGAGAAGCTTTTTGCGAGTTTAAACGCATCTTTATTCATATGTATCCATCATTTACAAATCACATGCCTGCGCGATAAAGTCTGTCAGTTCGAAATCGAAACGCGTATTACTTTTTATGGGCTCTTCATTTCAAACATATTAACTCATAAACACACACTCTCGCTGACATCACGCTCACTGATGGAAAAACAAAATTACGGCAACCGAAAAAGAACGTGTTGAAGTTGGCCTGTGTACAATACACCGCATGCTCGACGGTATTAGAATCTATCAGACACAAGTTCATAAGATTACTTTCATCGATGACGATTGTAGGGGCTTAGTCTCGGGAGATATTTTACTTAGCTAGAAGTAAAGATCACGACCAGAGAATAATGCGAGCTAAATTCCGTATAGACATTACAAATGGGTTTGTGTTGTTTTGGGGGTATATGAGAAAATAATTTTGTGTAGACATTAAAAATGTTTCTTGTGTTAAATATTATTACACGAGGAGTCTTTAGAGTTAAAATTTATTTTATTTTACGCATCTAAACTTGAGAAATGCACGATCAAAATATCTAAACATTGCTTAAATAATATCCATTACGGCGGCCTTGCAAAGACTTTGTATCGAACATAACGGCCTTGACATTCTCGATCAAAAGACGAATCGAGTAAACTCGAAACGGAAAACGAACCGCACCGAAATTGAAAACTTGAATTAAAAAAAAAAAAAACAAAAAAAAAACATGAAGAATGATTTATTTGCAAACACTTATTGTTTAACCAGAAAACAATAAATTAAATGACTTTTAGTTTTTAATATTTCGGCTGGGTTCATTTTCCGTTTTGGTTTAACTCGATTTGTCTTTTTAATTGAAATGTCGTTATGTTTCGTAGGAATCCCTTGCAATGCAGCCATGATGGATATAAGTTGAGCAATGATTAGATGTTTTAATCGTGCACTTCTCAAAGGTAAAATAAAATTAATTTAAACTCGAAATGACTCTTCATATAACAAAAAGAACTATTTTAAATTCCTACACACAATTATTTCCTCATATCATCTCAAGATCACCTCAAGACTCTCTTTAGTGACTTTACCTGTTTTTGTTATATATTCTTAAATAAGGAATCGTTTCGATTTTAAATCCATTTAGTATTACGCACGTAAACTTAGGAAAAGTATGCTTGGAATGTGGCAACCTGAACAAGCCAAATCACACGACATCAGGTCAAATTCAGTTGCCATTTTACTTTGATACAAATAATGTTACCAGATTTCAAGCATACATCTTTCCAGCACTTGTCTCCCCCCTTTTTTTTTAGGTAATATTAGTTACTTGCTAATTGTGAGACAAGACTGCCCAGGCTATTTTCAGGGAAGGGGCATTGGGTGCCCTTCCTTTAGAGGCGCTGGCTTGGTTCTCCTCGACCTTGTGTCATATCTTCATGTGATGGGAAAGAAGTAAGTACTAGCTATCGTTATTTTGTTAAGGTAATGTTTTAAGCTTTATTTAAAGGAAAAGTCAAAATGACTCAGTTGGTAAAACGTCTGAGTGAGGTTCTCAAGGTTTTGGTTCGATTTCTGGTCATGGCATCGGCTTTATTTATTGGGACTTTATTATTTACTATTAATGCAATACTTTCTATTTCTGAAATAGTTGAAATCTCTATATTTCAAAACGAGGCGAAATCCGCAATGCATTTATTACGTATAAGTATATTACCAGCTACGATTATGAACAACAATTCAGGAAAGCGACTTACTATATTGTATCATTCGATTATGTAACCAGGACCACGCAGCTGCTTCAAACAAACATATCCCTTTCTTAGGAAAATTAAATTCTTCTTTATTTATGTCATTTAATTATTTACTTCACCCCCTTTCACAACTTCTCATATCATTTACATTTATTTACGCTAACCGCCCTTCCTCCCACCATCTAATTAACTCAACATGCAAACGAACAATCAAGCAAGATTATGTACATTTGATAAACTAGACTTCTTAGCCTAACACAAATAGGCAAAAGTTTTAACCTGTTGACTTGAAATGAGTGCTTTATTCCAAATTTATGCTTAGAAATGAGTAATTTTTCGTTCATTTTACCATTAAATACTATTTTCTATTAATCCTTATTGATTCATAAGTATGCATAGAACAGATACTATAGTCATTGGTCCTGGATATGACCTTAAACTATATCCAGTGGTGAGGCCCCAGCTTGTGGGCTTTGGGGAGTGTGGAGCCACCCTTTAATTACCATTGCTCCCAGGTCTACTCTGACCCGGAGTGATAGTACCTGTTAGGGTCCCAGCTATGGGTTAAATAGAAACCGACTTGAAAACAACAAATATATTCTATTAAAAATTTTTTTTTCAAAATCTTTGGATTCGGCATAATAACTCGAAAATGGTTGATATGCCGTAAAACAAAAACAACCAATCAACCAACTATAGCAATTAACTCACTGCACTGTAGCATAACAAAGATTCATACAAAATTTCAGCCAAGTTGGCCCGGTGGTTTATGAGAAAACTTCTAAAGTAAATGTAATATTGTGGTAACTAATCCCTATTAAAGCCTAACTGTTCAGAGAACAGCTACCATAAAACTTAGTTCGTTGCACGTTTTCACAACAAAGGGCCAAATAAAATTTCAGCCAGATTGGCGCAATGGTTTCTTAGAAAACTCCTTAAGTAAATATAGTATTGTGGTAACTAATCCCTATTAAACCCTAACTGTTCATTGAACAGATACCATAAAACTTCGTTAGCTGCACGTTGTCACAACAAACGTCCATACAAAATTTCAACCATATCGGCCCAGTATTTTCCGAGAAATAGTGGAACAGACAGACCGACGAAGGGAATTATAATATGGATGTGCTGAATTCACAAGATTTCTTTTTCAATAAATATGAAACATCTTAATTAAAAAAGATGCCAACTGTTCTGAATGTCGAATCAAACGTTATGAGTAAAAGTCAATTAAAGATATATCATAAAAAAATCGATACACGTAAATAAAGCATTAAAATATCTGTTGTATTGTATTGTTTTTTTTTGCTTTGTCGGTTTCGTTCGAATAAAGGAGGTCATTGTGCCTGCGGATGTTCTTTTTTTCTTTTGGCTTTTCAACAATAATGTCATCATGACTCACGTTATGTAAAATCTCTTACCGCCACCAAAGCTCAATTGATTACATAATATTTTTTAACCTTTATTTGTTCAGCATTGTTAAGAAGGAAAGACATGTTTCATTTCCCTATTTAATCTTTGCATGTACATAGGCAAAATAAATTAAAGTCTAATGAACGGCAGTATATATGTGTACATAGCTCTGTGTGTGTATGTGTCTCTCTCTCTCTCTCTCTCTCTCTCTCTCTCTCTCTCTCTCTATCTATCTATCTGTCTATCTATTTATCTATCTATCTATTTATCTCTGTCTCTCTCTCTCTCTCTCTATATATATATATATATATATATATATATATATATATAGTAGTATGGTAATTAATCAAAACCTGAAGAAAGTGCCCAATACTGTTATAGAGCAAATATGCGTTTTATTTTTATTACCGTTTTTTTTTTCTGTTCAGTTACATTTTTGTTTCAGCTACACGACCGTTTTTTGGCCGTTATGTAGCCTCCTCAGACTTTACAGAAATAAATTAAAGTCTAATAAACGGCAGTATATATATATGTACATAACTCTGTGTGTGTGTGTCTCTCTCTCTATCTGTCTATCTATTTATCTATCTATCTATTTATCTCTCTCTCTCTCTCTCTCTCTCTATATATATATATATATATATATATATATATATATATATATATATATATATAGTAGAAATGGTAATTAATAAAAACCTGAAGAAATTGCTCAATACTGTTGTAGAGCAAATATACGTTTTATTTTTTATTACCGTTTTTTTTTCTGTTCAGTTACATTTTTGTTTCAACTACACGGCCGTTTTTTAGCCGTTGTGTAGCCTCCTCAGACTTTACAGAAACGTCAGTGGATGCTACATAACAGCCAAAAAACGGTCGTGTAGTTGAAACAAAAATCAAACTGAACAGAAAAAAAAAACGGTAATAAAAAAACGTGTATATATATATATATATATATATATATATATATATATATATATATATATATATATATATATATATATATATATATATATATATTAGCGACCAAAAACCTGAGACAGTTTAGTTGTTTTTTTTTTCAATTTCTCCAGAACATTCGGAGGGATTACAATTAAACTTACACACATTTAACATATCTCTTATGTTGATACATTGTGTTAATCACATTTCTTATGTTGATACATTGTGTTAATCACATTTCATTTTAAAGGATAGAAAAACAGTTATGAGCATTTCAATTTTTATAAAAATTAAAGTGGCCAAAACCGTGGGACAAAGCAAAGAAAATAATTTATTGTGGACTGTGTATCAGTTTCCCCACTTTTTTTAAGAACGAAAATGACGAATAAGTCGATTGCGTCACTCTGTTGTCATTGTAACCGGTTCCATCATCATCATCATCACCTAAAACTGATGCTTCCGTGAAAAAATCAATTATTAAACTTCATGGGGAAAATCATTCAATACGGAATGACTTGAAGCTATCGAAAAGTACCGTTGAAAGAGTAATAAAGGATTTTGAGAATACTGGGAAAATTCTACCACCGAAGGAAAATGGCAGACTTCAAATAACTTTTCCTAGACAAGATCGATTGATTAAAAATATGGCACCAAACGATAGGTTTCAGGCAGTTGCCAGTATTTTTCGTGAACTACATGCCTATCATGACATTAAAGCGTCTCGTAAAATAGTATCTAGACGCCTGAATAAAATTTGTCTGTTTACGAGATCACCAGCTAAGAAAAAGTTGATAAGCAAGAACAAGAAACTCAGATTAAGCTTTGCTTAAGAGCATGTGTTGTGGACAGATAATCAGTGGCGAAATATATGTTTTTTGATGAAAATATGTTTAATGTACACGGATCGGACGGGAAGAAATTTATAAGGAGGTTTGTTGGCGAATGTACAAAGAAAGCTGTTAAGTTTGGTGAGCGTAGCGTAATGGGTTATGTAATGATTTGGAAAGAATGACTGATGTGGTCCGTCTAAACACCAGAGTCAATGGAATAATATACAAGAAGTTGTTGAGAGATCATGTCATCCCAATACTTCGAAATTCTGAGTGTGAAAAACCTATTTTTATGCAGGATAACGCCCTCTGCCAAAAGGCTAAGCATGTAATGGAATTTTTGACCAAGCAAAATCTGGATGTCTTCGATTGGCCTCCTCAAATCCGGACCTAAACCCGATTGAAAACCTATGATCTACTTTCGGGAAACGTGTGAGTGCAAGAAACTCTATCAATATTGAAGATTTGTGGCTACGTGATGAATGTCGCCATCTCATTCAATTTTGCAGTAGAAGGTGCGCTGCAGTTATAGAAAATAACGGCTTGTTCACTAGATATTCAATCTGTGTCAACCAATCTTGGTATTTTGATGTCTCAATGTTATTATTTTTGAATTCATTTTTTGTCCCACGGTTTTGGCCATTCAAATTTAAAAAAAAAATTGAAATCGTCATAACTTATTTTCTATCCTTTATCATGAAGTGTAATTAATACAGTGTATCAACATAAGAGATATGTCAAATGTGTGTAAGTTTAGTTGTAATCCCCCAAATATTCTGAAGAATTTGAAAAAACACTAAACTGTTTCAGATTTTTGGCCGCTAGTGTATATATTTAGGCAGCATTTTTTGCTATATATCATATTTCATTAAATAAAATAGACTTTTTTTCTATTAATTCTATTTTCGATCCTTTATAAATTGTTAAAAACCAATTAGATTAATTTACCCATGACGATGAATCCTGAAGGAGTGGAAAGTACTCGGACATATGATAAATATGATGATTATATCAGCCAGTTCCCGCCAGAAGTGAAGACTGTTATTTTTAAGTTGGAAAGGATTGAAAATAGTATCAATAGACAAAGGACGTCTATTTTATTGAATGAAATATGCAATATATATATATATATATATATATATATATATATATATATATATATGTGTGTGTGTGTGTGTGTGTGTGTGTGTGTGTGTGGAAATATTCATTTCCTTTTTTATTCATGCCAATCCTTATTTAAGAAGCTCAATATAATTACAGAGCATACAATGAATGAATGACAAAGGTATATGTTGCAAATTTATTCACTGATTAATATAATAATTAAGTGATTGATTTTGTGTTACGAAACAGATACTGTCAAGAATTGTAAGTGTCAACTGAATTAAAGGAATAAATTGTAAGATGATCAACATCATGAAATTTTGAATATAGAATTTTGTCATTCATTCATATATATGTATATATACAGCCTTTAGACTTTACACGACCGGTCGCCACAATCGATTGAAAATTTCTTGGGGCGACTGAAAGTCGTAAATCATTCGCCCGCCAATCGATAAAATGTATTTAAATAAAGAAACGGGAAAAACTCATTTTTTACGGCCCTCAAATATGCGGTGACTTAGAATGACCTATGTTTCATCATTTGTGAATTCTTTCATCTCTAGCTGAGACCGTTGGAATATCGTATTGAAAAAAGAGTGGTCACGCTAAAGGTCAACAAGAGGTCAAATTTACACATTCGGCGTGTAGTCGCCTTCATTTAGCTCTCTGATTTTGAAATTCATTTGGAAAAAATTCTTCGACGCTACAACTACATACACTTTATGCTTAAAAAAGTAAAGACGAACATTTGAAAGAGGAAAAAAATGCATCGTTCCGTCAAGCACGCACCGAAAATTAAATTATATAACAAGTAAGTAATCATATTTTTCTCAATTATATAAATTCAGATATTTGCATGCTCTTTTTGCGCATTTTTCAAAAAATCATCGATACCCAATTTAAAAAATAATATTCTAAATTTTAGAATGTCGTTCCGAGGTGAATTCTTTGTGTAATAGAAACAAAAGAGACCAATTTCTGTTCTATATCAAAGATGTTTTTCCATGAATTACAAAGAAAAATTGACCGTTTAAATTTTAAAAAGGTATTAAACCATGCCGATTTTCTAAGAAATCTAGTTCATTTCAGCTAAATGGTATTTTTTTATTTTTTTGAATATCGGAGATTTCGGGCCACGGAGATTTCGTATGAGTTTTGTTTTTTCGTAAACAAACATTATTTATTCCAGGGACGATAGAAATGTATCCGGATATAAACAAATCTGGACATGAATTATAAAAAATGTAAACACATAAAGAAATGATGTATAAAAAAACCTTTACTGTTTCATTAACAAAGCTATTTTATTACTAGGTTAATCTATATAAATTTCACTGAAATGTTCAATGCTATATGATGCTAAATGTCCATTTTTATTATGATCTCGCTTCGAGTTTTGTTCAGTAATTGTTGTAAGTATTGTAACAATTTCCGATTCTTTTGAGCTGCTGGGATGATTGTGTGTTTCAGAATATTTTTCAATTAGAGACTTCATATTGAAATGTTTTAATGAAAAAATGAATCTCTAATATTTGTTTTGCATTTCAAAATATATTTATTTCAAGGGTGTGATTTTACATTATGTTTTCTTTGTGTACAAAGTTAGATATATTCGTTTTCTAACGGTACCAATGAACACAGTCTTGAATTATTTATATTTCAATTGTCATTTTGATACTACGTATTCAGCATCCGAAGAAATTATTTTTTTTTGTATGGAACAATAATATGAATGGTGCTATATAAAGAAACGGGTGTTGTATTTTAACGTTCCGTTGAACATTTACTGAAATGTTTGTAGTAATAAAATAGTTGATTTACAAGAATTAACCAAATATTTTCTTGTTAGATTATACACAAGGTAATTTCTTGAATTGTTGTAAAATCATTTACTATTATTGACTGAAACAAAGACATAAAGTCGGACGAGTAAAAATATTTTTGGGCGAGTAAATTTTCCCTCACACTCGACCGGCGGTCGAGTGATTTTTTTTTAAATCTCAAAGGCTGAATATATATATATATATATATATATATATATATATATATATATATATATATATATATATATATATATACTTTTGTTAAGTATTTCCTATAATAATTACTAAATACCTACAATACCTATACACACACACATATATATATATATATATATATATATATATATATATATGCAGGTTTTCTTAAGAGGGATAATCAATGACGAGAGGGTCGAATGTTTCACTTATCAAGGCCTAAAGGTCACTAGAGGATACAGGTTGATGAATGCCAGGTGGTAAATATTTGTAATGGTTGGAATCGGGCAAAGTTTCATTTGCACTTTAAAAAAAAATGCCGAATCAGATTTTTATTTATTTCTTTTTTTTTATTTGTTTGCTTCTTTGCGAGTGTGGCAGACAATGTGTGGGTACGAGAGGTTCGACATGATTCGAGTTTAAAGTTACGTTACACCGTCAGTTAGATATGCCGTAAAAGAAAATAATCAAACAAACTCTATGAATAAATATTTGAAGAAATAAAAATGAGACACATATATATTCGAATGTTCCATTAACCTCTCAAACACTGAGTCAGTAAATATCATTTTTCTTCTCCTTTATTGACGATTCAACTATGTTATAGTATATCTTACTTTATGGTTGCTTAGTCTTACTGGATTCCAGAACGAAAAATCATTTATTCTACTGGAGTATCCAGTTTCATGCAGTTACTTGAGGTAACATCACTTGAAGAAGTTGCGCCATTTCTTTGTAGAAGCTAGTGTAGGTAAGCCATACAAAATAGATTTTATTAAGGCCGTGAATACTATGTTATTTTGAATATTTAGTCACAGTTTACTAGTAGATAAAAGTATCCTTATGCTAGGTCGTCCTGACAAACCCCTGTACAGAGAGACCTTAGACACTCGAGGATAGTTTCTAGTAGGTATTCAAGTTCTCTCCAGTAGGCATTCAAGTTCTATTCAGTAGGCATTCAAATTCTCTCCAGTAGGCATTCAAATTTTCTCTAGTAGCCATTCAAGTTCTCTCCAGTTGGAATTCAAATTCTCTCTAGTAGGCATTCAAGTTCTCTCTAGTGGGCATTCAAGTTCTCTCTAGTAGGTATTCAAGTTCTCTCTAATAGGCATTCAGGTTCTCTCCAGTAGGCATTTAAGTTTTCTCCAATAGGTATTCAAGTTTTCTCCAATAGACATTCAAGTTCTCTCTGATAGACAATGAAGTTCTCTCCAATATGCATTCAATTTCTCCCCTATAGACATTCAAGTTCTCCCCAATAGGCATTCAAGTTCTTTCCAGTAAGCATATAATTTCTCACAGGACGATACTCAGAATACAATTGCAAATTATTTAGCCGACACTTTGTGTAAATAACACTCAAGGTGAGAACAATAATCTGTATAATCCAAATAGTCTAACAATATCATTGTACAAACATCCAGAATGCAATACCCTCGTCCCAATCTTTTTGCTGATGAAAACAATATGTGTGTATCAGTTTTCAGAGCCCAAAAGAACGCGGGTTTGGGATTGTAGATAATAAGCACTCGACTCGATTCTCCTAACGCCAACGTGTTCATATATTTTGATTCACAAACGGAGCGGGTTATGACATGGTTTTCTCATGGGAGAAGAATAATCAACTCATTCGGGCAGTCGATAATGTAGATTTATTTCAGAGGGATTACATTGGGACAAGAAGAGAATGAGAGACAAATATTTGAGCCCATTGTCTCAGCTCAGCCGAATTTGGGAAGGGATAGGAACTACAGAAGTGGAACTCTTCTGTGCAGCATTCTTGACTTTTATAAAACAATGTTTTAGTTCAAATGAATGGCTGTTTTTACGTAAACTTCTTACCTTGATAAACTCTGCTGATTGATTTTCATTCCAGACTTCAAATAGAAGACTTACATCCAGTCTGTTGCTAAAGTTGCTGGACAAACCATTCTACTGCTCCAGGAAGTGCTTTACTCCTGATGCAATCCTCTCTCTGTATAAGGATCAAATACATTCTAAAATGGAGTAATGCAGCCATTCGAAAGATGTCACTCAGAGAAATCCTTTCTTGCTTTGACAAAGTACAAAATCCATTTCACAATCTAGTAGAGGATTATCATAGAAGAAATACTGCTAGTCTTTCTCTACTCAATGTCATTTTTATCACAGATACTTGACAGAGATCCTGCTTAGGTCTCTTTTTATAATTGGTTGAATCAATTTCATCCGTTGTGTAACGTCATCTGCAAGAGACGTTGTGTGTAGTTTCAGTCGCAAAGGAGACAAAGACAAAGGATACAAAATTACCCCAACTCGCTTTATTCCTCATTGGTATAGTCATGACGTCACCCACGTAGTCTGAAACGTTCTTCATGCCTCTATCGAGATCTCGAATTTTATCTTGTCTTTCACGAGATTTCAAATGTTATATTGTCTGCCTTCGAAATCTCGAACGTTATCTCGTCTCCTTAGTGATTGTTTTCTTTCTCTTTTTTGTAGTCTTTTTTTTTCCTCCAGCAATGACGACACTTTGCATGCATTTACATCCGCGCATCTGCGCTATGCTACAGTTGAAGTAAGTAAAGAAAAAGACATTTTTTTCCGATTTCCTGATGAGTCTTGGAGATAATTGCTTATTTAAAAATTAAAATTATGTATTTGTCAATACAGGACGAAACGGTTGTAGAATGAATCAACATTTTTCATTTATTACTTAGAACATAATTTATCATTTATGCTATCTCTCTCTTTCTCTCTCTCTCTCTCTCTCTCTGTATATATATATATATATATATATATATATATATATATATATACTAGCATGGGTGCTCGGCGTGACCCGGGTGTTTGGAGGTGTGTGTTGAGCAAAAAAAAAAATATATATATATATATACACACATTATATCATATCTTCAAATATTTAATTCATGGGACAACACTGAAAAAATGATTTTTTGACGCAATGAAAAGTAGTCTGTCTGCAGCATATATAACAGAGTTAATTTATTTTCCTCTCCAAATAACTCAAAATACAGCCATTAAGACTGAATCCCTGGCAACAAAAGTGAGTACACTCCTTACGAAAAGTTGTCCATATTGACATACAACATGTCGACTCTCAGTATTTTGTGCAGCCACCATCATTATCCAAAACTGCCTTTACTCTCCTGGACATGAGTTTACCAAGGCCTCACATGTAGCCATTGTAATGCTCTTTCACTCTTGAATTATGACTTTGTGTAGCTAGCGGATATTTTAGAGTTTGCGCACATTAACTTTTGCTCGAGGATGCCCCAAAGATGTTCTATTTGGTTCAAGTCTGGAGACATGCTTGGCCAGTCCATCACCTTTACTCCCAGCCTCTTCAGTAAAGCAGTGGTTGTCTTGGATGCGTGTTTTGGGTCATTGTCATGCTGGAACACTGCTTTGCGACCCAGTTTCTGGAGTGAGGGAATCATGCTCTACTGTAGTATTTGACAGTACATGTTGGAATTCATGTTTCCCTTCAATGAAATGTAACTTTCCAATACCTGCAGCACTCAGACTATGACAGCCCCAGACCATGACATTCCCACCACCATGCTTGACTGTAGGCATGACACATTTATCTTTGTACTCCATCAGAAACAAACAAATTAAATTTCGTCTCATCAGACCATAGGGCATGGTTCCAGTAATCTATGGACTTTGTTGACATCTCTTCAGCAAACTGTTTGCAGGCTTTTTGTGTATGGTCTTCAGAAATGGCTTCCTCCTGGGGTGACAACCATGCACACCAATTGGATGTAGTGTGTGGTGTATGGTTTGAACACTAACAGCCTGAGCCCGACCTCTTTAATCTCTGCAGCAATGCGAACAGCACTCTTATGCCGAACTTTTAAAGAAAGGATTTGGATGTGATGCTCAGCACGTGCACTTAGCTTCTTTGGACGACCTACGTAAGGCCTGTTCTGAATGGGCCCTGCTCTTTTAATATGCTGGATGATCTTAGCAACTTTAATGCAGCTCAGTTTCAAGGTGTCAGCAATCTTCTTGTAGCCTTGGCCATCTTTACGTAGCACAACAATACGTTTTTTAAGATCCTCAGATAGTTCTTTGCCATGTGGTGCCATAGGTGTATCATAATTTTTGTAGGAATTTATGACACCTCTAACACGAATCTACGAACGAAATATAAAATACTCGTAATTTCTCTTTTAAAAGTGGGTTGTTTATTTTCTTTATGGATTATACTTACAAAATAAACTATTAAAGTTGCTTTAAAAGTAATAGAAATATTTTTTTAATTTTTTAAAAAACAGTAATGAATTTTACGAACTCAAGATTTTTCAATTTTTAAACTTTAAAAATCTATCAAAATTTTTCTATTGAGTCTATTTTTACGACATTTTCAGGGTCAATGTGAAATTTTATGCTCTTTCCAATAAACTGAATATTATATTTTAGACAAACGTTTTTTTTTAATTAACGCCCCCCCCCATTTTCAAGTGTCTACTAAAAAGTAAATAATTAATTTACTCACCAAAGTTTTATATATCACAAATTGAAGAGAAAAGGTCAATAAATAATATATTCAAATTTAAAACAAAAAAAAAGTAGTGTTTTTTAGAAATTTACCTGTAAAGTCCGAAGTGTAAGACCTTTTAAAATAAAAAACACGTTGTTTTTTTTTGCTTTTTATTTTAATGAAACCTTGGCCCTTGCTCCTTTAAGCGAAAAAAAATTAGGGCTTGAATTACATTTTTCGAGGAGTTATAAGCTTGGAAAGATGGGGTGGAATTATTCACTATTTTTCACGAAATTTCTGACACACCTAGTGGTGCCATGTTGGAACTTTCAGTGACTGGTAAGAGAGAGTGTGAGAGCTGCACTACAGATTTGAAACACCTGCTCCCTATGAACACATGGCATAGTTACACTAATGAGTCACGTGACATTTTGGAGGGGAAAAAAACAGTACTCAATTTAGACATTTAGGGGTGCAGTTTGTTAGGATTATACTCACTTTTTAGGGTTGTAGTTTCTTTGGGGTGTACTCACTTTTGTTGCCAGGAATTTAGCTTTAAATTGCTATATTTTGAGTTATTTTGAGGGGAAAATAAATTAACTCTGTTATAAATGTTGCAGACATACTACTTGTCATTGTCTCAAAATATCATTTTTTCAGTGTTGTCCCATTAAGTATTTGAAGAAATGTGAAACTTTTATGATACACTATATATATATATATATATATATAGTCATCCACATACAATACTGTTTCGATGTTTCACAGCTCATCAGTGCGGCTAGACAAGCAACTACCTCAAGCCAAGATCGAAACCCGACTGTTCTAATGACAGTCGGAGCTTCTAACTGTTGCGCTATTTGGCTGCTGCTATGCAGGCAGTGAATTAACAATGTTTTGACATTGTCCAAATACCTAAGCTCAATTTGTTTACACAAAGAGCATCGCTTCATACGCTAATGGTAATTTGTATATCACTTCCCAATATGCTCAACTCAAGATAGGGAGCATTATAGTCATCCATATACAGTACTGTTTTGCTGTTTCACAGCTCATCAGTGCGGCTAGACAAGCAACTACCTTAAGCCAGGATCGAAACCCGACCGCCCTTGACATAAACATGAATATTACTGCAATAATTTAAGGCATAATGTACGAAATATCTAAGGAAAGAATAATCAGAACAATATATGGATAAGACAGAATGAAAGAGACAGGGCAAAAAAGAAGAACATTGCCAAATACCACCACTTGATTCCTCATAAAATGC
This sequence comes from Euprymna scolopes, assembly GCF_053919585.1. Lineage (NCBI taxonomy): Eukaryota > Metazoa > Mollusca > Cephalopoda > Sepiida > Sepiolidae > Euprymna > Euprymna scolopes. The sequence continues at coordinate 82,875,721 of NC_136497.1, read as the reverse complement.
TATTCGAGAAAAGTCATGTTTGATCTTGGTATAGGTATTTATTTTCAATTGTATCCCTAGGGCACAGAAACATTAATATCACAAATATTATGTATTACTTTCCATTCAGTTTGGATAAACAATGGATTCCACATTAATGGAGCCTACACACAGGCAAGGATGGAATACTGTTGCCATATCTGGGCAGGAGCTGCTAAAAACAGCTTATCCTGCCTTGAAAGAGTACAAAATAGACTTTGTGGCTTGTTGGGGGATGCCCTTTTCTCTACCCTGCAACCTCTCTCCCACAGAAGAGACGTTGCGAGCCTATGCTTGTTTTATCATTATTTCCATGGCAGGTGCTCGTCTGAACTCCAATCACTGGTCCCCCCCTCGCCAATCTTTCACGAAAAACACCCGTCTAGCTGAATCCACTGTGAAAAATTTCCCCCACTCTATATCTGTGCCTAAATCAAAACGTGGATTCCATGAACAAAGCTTCTTTCTTAGAACTGCACGCCTGTGGAACTCTGTTCCGTCTTCCTGCTTTCCTCCGGACTACAACTTGGATGTCTTCAAGTCCAATGTTAACAAATTCCTAATGAACCGCCCCCTTAATTAAGCACTTCATCAAATCTCCACACTAACGTAATGTACTTGCAATAACCCTTATCCCTGAGTGGCTTCCGGGCCTTGATAAGTGGTGATCACTGTGTAAAATAAAAAAAAGAAAAAAAAGTGTTGCATAACCCCAACCACCTCGTGTGAAGAAGAAGTTCTGGACCTCAGGAAACAATATTGGGATACACAGAGCGCATCTTCCACATACAGCAACTGGTATTCTTAAATGATCATCCATTAAGTACAGGCCATCGCTTATTATTCTTTAATAAAATATTTAACTAAAATTAGACTAACTTTACAACCACTATTACTAATTGTACCACTTTAATTTTATTTGAACAGCCATCATCATCATCATATGAATCCAGAGATTCTAGTGTTAGCATTGGTTTCCCTGATTTTTTTTCTACTCCAAACTCTTTCTGTAAGACATTGGGAATTACGAAAAGGATCACATGAAGGTTGCCAACATCCTAAGTGAAAGAGAGTTTTGTGGATCGAACTGGGTCGTCAGCCCGTGATGTTAACCACCTTACCATCTTCGCCTCCTATTTGAACATTTATCAATTGTGATATATCTAAGAGCTTAAATCTAACATGTGGTAACAAGTGATGCTCAGATGCAAATGAGATGAGAACTGGTGGCAGAGAAGGATATATTAAAGACTGTGAGTTCAATCCTTGTCCAGGGCGGTTATATTTCATTTTTATTTTTTATTTATATTTTTATTTTTATTTCATTTTCAATCATACTAAGAATTAAATTTCAGATAAGTTGGATATTATTATGGAGTTGTCTGAAACGGGTGGAATGTATATTCACTAAATGGAAATAATTTCTATTTAAAAATGGCGAAACTAGAAGCAGATAATCTTAAGAGAGAAATGTATCTAAATATTAGTTGTATTAATTTATTTTATTTCATTATTTGTGGATTATTATCTCCATCTTCTAGCTGTTGTTCAATGACATTTCGGCCAATTATTCCTCTGGTCTTCATCAGGTGGTTAACCGCGACGGGATAGGAATATCGAATCCTCCAACTACATCCACAGCAATTTCAATAGCTGCTGTCATCTCACCACGGTTTGGTCAACTAATCCAATGACCGGCTTTGGGTGAGACTGAAAAAAAAATTTTTTTAATTAAAAAATATAAAACTGGGGATTCATAAGACCAAAGAATTCAACCCTGATTGCAATTTGGAGTCCGTGGCGCACTGGATAGAGATGTGGAATATCTACGATTCCAGGTGAGTATTGTCTGGAGATAGCGATTTCAATCCCACCCAAAGCCGGTCAGAGGATTAGTTGACCAAACCGTGGTGAGATGACAACAACTATTACAAGGCAGTAATTACTGTTGATGTACTAGCAGGGTTCAAACATTCCTATCACATTAACCTGATGAAGGCCGAAGAAATAATTGGCCGAAACGTCATGAAACAACGACTAGAAGATGAGAATAATCGTTTGCAACTAATTAAATAAAATAAATTATACAAATTACTCATCTCAAACCTAATTCCAAATGTATTCAATAATATTAGTTCTATTGTACACTATGTCCTTAAATGGTTTTGGATATGGCATATCGTCATTATTTCAGGTATAAAGCTTTATGAAAATAACGAATTAAAATAACTAGCCAAACTATTTTCAATTAAGTATCATACATATATAAAGCGGAAGACCATTACCTGCATTAAGCTGGACTGCAGTTTAATTTATTGCTGGCTATCTTGCTCTTGCTTGTTGCTGGATCTCAACATTTTGAACCGAGAGAGAGAGACTTAGCTGTCGTACAAAGCTAAGACTCTGTAACATCATATTTGTATAGATACTCCCTCAGGAATTTGGGCTCATGGATTTTAAATGTCTGAGGAAGTGGCACTCATCTGACAAGACGTTGCAATCATCATATATATATATATATATATATATATATATATATATATATATATATATATATATATATAGTCATCCACATACAGTACTGTTTCGCTGTTTCACAGCTCATCAGTGCGGCTATATATATATATATATATATATATATATATATATATATATATATATATATATATATATGTATATATATAAGAAATGAAATAAAAAAGATGTAGCGTTTACCTGATATAAGCAATGGTAAACTTCAATCTAATATAACTACCAAGTATTTATATATAGATATTTTGATCCCAACCAAATAGAAAAGTTCAATACACATACAATAGAGTGTAGAGCTTATCATAAGAGAAAAGAAATGAAAACTGTAAGTTGATTTTTACAATAAAAATTTATTGTTCGACTGAATACTCCAAAAAACAATTTACAAAGTTCTTATTCCGCAGAGTTTCAAAGAATGCTATTCTTGCTAATCTTCTATTCAGACGACAGAAAGAAATCAGCAAATTATATTTGTAGCAATGCTGTATATATATATATATATATATATATACATATATATATATATATATGTGTGTGTGTGTGTGTGTGTGTGTGTGTGTGTGTGTGTGTGTGTGTGTGTGTGTGTGTGTGTGTGTTGGGATGATTAATCGGAATCAGAATCGAAAAAATCGAAACTGTGGGGGTATCAGAATTGGTATCGGAATTGGAAAAAATATGTGCCTATTTTCCGATGCCCAAAGCGATTCTTTTAATTGCCTCGTTTATTTGATTTTATGGGGGTACTTATAATAAAGCAATAAATATGTATTAATTTCAAAATACCAGTAGAACTAAAGTCTATAGATCGCCACCCATAAGTGCATTTTTATGTTTGAGAAAATAGCTGCACATTTCACGCGCGTTTTATGCCAGAATGAATTATCACTCTATTGTTTAATATTTACAGATTTATAAAGAATCGGAACCGGTAATTGTATCGGAATCGGGAATTTTGTATGGGATCGGTGATGTACTGGAATTGGGAAAAATATTGGTATCGTCCCATCACTTATGCATACATACATATATATATATATGTTTATATATATATATATGTATATATATATATATATATATATATATACATATATATATATATATATATATATATTCTCCTCCTGTCTCATAGAATCTATTTTTTTAAAACGTACAAAATCTCAAAACGTTGAAGAATGCCAAAAGAATTATAGCAGCCCTATGCCAAATAGGTGTTCCGTTTAGAATTATTCATACGTCATAAGCAGGAACTCCGCCCAGAAAATTCTTTAAAGTATTTTCACTTTAAAAGATACATGCAAAACTTGATTGGCTGTTCCTCTATTTGAAGAATTCCTCTTGTGTGAAAACGCAAACAAGGTCCATGATACTTCCCCTCGTTCAGATAGATTGATGTCATGCTGAAATTTGATTTGCAAATATTTTTTGTTGTCGGTTTGCTTTTCAAAATTCTAATTTGGCAAATAGCTTAACAAATCAAAAGATCCAGGCATTTATTTAATAAGCCTTAAAAACGGTTGAAGAAAAGCAGGCATTTTAAAGCCGCCTATCCCCCACACAAGCGCTAAAAGATGACGCGTATGAATTTCCAATGAAAAATCAAATGGGAGGAATTCTAATCGTATTTTATTGGCATCGAAAAAATACGCCTCACTCCAGTTTTCAATGAATTAAAAACATCAAATAAAAGAAAAATAGAAAAATGGAGAAGGCCCGCCTTCCTTTTGTGATAATGATATTCTGTGAAAGTATCAGAAGATAGGAGGAGGAGGATGATTTGTGTACATAGAATTTCAGAAGATAAAAAATAAAATGGCGGATAAAAATAAAAAATGGCGGGAAAAGAAAAACGGTAAAAAAAATCAATAACTTAAAAAATGCAAAAATTCTTAACTCAGTTGCTAAGAATCTCTCTCTCACTCTCTCTCTCTCTCACTCTCTCTCTCTCTCTCTCTCTCTCGCGGGCTCGCTCTTTCTCTCTTTTCATCCCACCTTCCTCATTCCAGTTTTCGTTTTTACTTTTTACACATTTTTTTTTTATTCTCAAACACAAATCGTGTCTTTAAAATCCGCCCCATACACTCTGACATTCTAGTTGCTATTCCATGTTTTTGCGTTAGATTTTTTCTTCTTTCCCTTTTTATTTTTCCAATTTAAAGCGAGGCATAATTGCTTCTCTAATGGAGTTTGACATCTCTTGGGTTATTTTGTTTATTTTTATCGTCATTATTTTAAATTTGTATTCTTATCCCCTTTCTTTCCTACTTCTTTCCAGTTTTTTTTTTTCTCTCACAATCTTTCCTTTTATTTTAACGGCTTACTTTGAAACAAACAAATTAAATAATCGTAGTTTCCTTGTCTGCGATTGGTTGGTTGCCATAAATAAAAATTGAATCCAAAACAATTTTAGGAAGATTAGGAAGAATTTTATGAGGCCTTAAATTCATTGGTCTGCTATTTCTTTTCTACATAGTTCAGCTTAAACTTTATTGGTTGTGGTTGGGGTTATTGAAATTTTCTTTTATTATTGGAAGCGGAATCGAGAAAAAATGGGTGTGTAGAGAATTTCGAGCAGAGATTGGCTATTTCAGGAGGCATTTTCAGAAACGGTTCTTTGAAAAGTCAATGTAAATTAGCTGGGCGGTTGTAATATTTTTTGGCTCTCATTGGTTTAAATATGAAATTGCTTTCTGAGCCAGCTATAATTTTGATTGGTCGATAAAAGAAAATAATATGAAAATCATTTAACGAGTTCTCTTCTGTGTTTGGTTAATAATTATTTAACCATAACATGACACATTTATTAGAAAGAAGAACAAGAAGAAAAAGAAGAAGAAAAAGAAGAAGAAGAAGAAGAAGAAGAAGCGATGTGAAGAGGAGGAAAAAGGAAGAGTTGAGAAAAATAAGGAAAGGAAGTATATTGAAAAATAGGAAGAAGAAAAAGAAGAAAGAGAAGGAAAGAAGAAGAAGAAGAAGAAGAAGGAGAAGAAGAAGAGGAAGAAGAAGAAGGAGGAGGAGGAGGAGAAAGAAAGAAAGAAAATATGAGAAGTCTGAGGAAAAGAAGTGCATGGAAAAAATGAGAAAAAGAAAAAAATTGGGCACTTACGCATTTTATTTTTTTTTTTTTTCATTTTTGAAGATTTCCACTGGGAACAGGCGGAGATAAATCAAAAGGTTTTGAAAGTTTTTCAATAAGGATGTTCAAAAGTATTTATAAATTTTAATGCTTAGTTTTATTCATTATGAAAGTGTCATTTTGCGAAAGAAAACTTTCGTTTTCTTTCGCAAAATTATACATTTTCATATAATAACAACTTCCATTTATTTCAGAATTTCCTTTTCTTAAACTGTTCAGTAAACAAAAATTCGTTTGAAAAAAAAATCATTCCTTTTCAATTTGAAATTCATTTCAGAAAAAAATCATTCCTTTTCAATTTGAAATTCATTTTTAAAAAATCATTCCTTTTCAATTTGAAATTCATTTCAGAAAAAAATCATTCCTTTTCAATTTGAAATTCATTTTTAAAAATTATTTTATAAAACTTATTGTTTAAAAATGTTATTTCAATTCAATAATTGTTCAGTTGATTAATGTTTTATTTTCTGTTATTGTGTTAATTTAGGGTGTTTGCTTTTCTTTTACCAAAAAATGTTACGCGAACCTTTAACGTTTTCTGAGAATTTTCTTTGAGAACCGCTGGTTCCGAATGAAATCTTTAAAAAAAAAAAACGTTTCTTTTATATCATTTATTTAATTATTCTTTTTTCCATTAAAATGAGGCTTCATAAATCAAGTATTAATTTTTTTTTTTTTTTTTGACTGGTATCCTCATCTTCATAGTTGGCGAAGTGGATATAGGCGTTGAGTCTCTGCAGTTCCAGGTGAGCATTGTCTAAAGATAGCGGTTTCAATCCTATCCAAATCAGGCCAGAAGAGTAGCTATAGAATCCTGTCGCGGTTAACCATCTGAAGAAGGCTGAAGGATAAGTTGGACGAAACGTGATGAAGCAACAACAACAGTCCGCAAAAAAAAAAAAAAAATGAACGTTCAAAATTTTTTTTTTTCTTAAACTAAAATGTGCAAGTGCCGAAAACTGTACGAACTGAACTAAAGTTGAAGACACCTCCTGATGACGGAACAGCTTCCACTTGTTGGTATCTTTATTAGAGTCCAATAGTATACAAAAAACTTAGTGACATAATAATGTTCACACACCGACTCCTGTTAGATCACCAAAGTTAAGCAACATTGAGCCTGGTCAGTACAAAATGGGTGACCGTTTTGGAATACCAGGTGCTGTATCTTTTTTATGCTTATATCTGCATTGTTTCCGATTGTCCTGGACTTCTTCTTGTCACTGGAATCAAGCAGTGTCGATACAGAGGAGGCGTGGTTGGATATTGCGCAACCCCTGCTTCCCAATTACATGCACAACTACCCTTACATTGTTTCTAAAGACAGAATGTTGGCTTTATGAATGGTGAAAATATATCTTACAGTTACGAAACATAAAAGTGAATGGTAAAAATGATGCGGATGTACGTTCGCTAGATTTAAGGAAAATAAAATAAAAATGTCAAGAAAAAAAAACAAAAACAAAAAATAAATGGTGTCCCAAAATTAACCACCTGTTTTGATGCTAATTTATATTTCAAAAAGGATGGTTATTTTTGGGACACTGTATAGAAAAAAAAACTGTTAAAAAATACAATAACGGGTTTGTTTCACAATAGACTGAGGTACAAAAAGTAATAAAGAAACGAATATATAACAAATTATTGTTACCAAAGGCAAGATAAATTAAGCTATGCTGAGCGCTTAAGTTAAAACGAAAACAAACATGGCGCCAGAGTGCTCTTGCCCCTGGAGTTCTGAGAATCGTTAAAAAAATTGTACAAACTTTAAATACTGACATAAAGCCACCGAATAAATAATATTCATTTAGCACCATGTTTGTTTTTTAATTTAACTTAAGTGCCCAGCACAATTTGTGTTTCATACATCAAGCACACGTGAAAATCAGTTAAAACACTAAAAACTTATACAGCTAGGTAGAAGAGTAATTTTCAATTGATTTTGATTACATTTATTTGTTATATATTTGTTTCTTTACCACTTTTTTGTACCTCGGTGTATTGTAAAACAAACCTACAATAACCTTTTGAAAAAGTATTTAATTCGGATGTTAACTCTTTATCTTTTTCAGTTAAACGCTCTCTCTCTCTCTCTCCCTTTATTTCTCTATATCTACCTGTCTACCCCCCTCTCTCTCTCCTTCTTTACTGTTTTCTTTCTTTTTAATTTCACAATTTTTTTTATTCTCAGACATCAGTAGCGCCTTTAGAATTCTTTTTCCTGAAATTCATGTTAACATTTATTATTATTATATACTAAATGTACCTAACAATGTTCTATCGATGAAATATTTCTATTTACTAACTGCCTTTACCCTTTAACAGACTAAAAAGTATTATTATTGTTGTTGTTGCTGTTATTATTATTATTATTATTATTATTATTATTATTATTATTATTATTATTATGTTTGTTAACTTAACAGTATTGTGATGTTTTACACAGATTTTTTTCACTCAAGAGCGAGTTTTTACACCAAAGCTAGTGAGTTTAGTTTGAGTCAATTAGATGGAGATCACCTGGTGTAGGATGTTTGCTGTGCCAAGCAGAACTGACTTCTGGAGTACGGTGATGTTGTATTTGATTCTCAAGGAGTTCAACTGTTTCTCAATATTATCTGGAATTGAGCCAAGCGCACATATAATGATTAGCACAATGGATATTTTCTTATTCTACAACCTAACAATCTCCACCCTAGATTTCTGATAGTTCCTTAGTTTCTCATTCTTCTTGCCTGTTAAGGTGATGTCGTTTGGGCAAGCCACAGCAATAATTTGCCATTCATTGGTCTTTTTGTTCACACACCACCACCAACAACAACAACAACGACAATATTATTATTATTATTATTATTATTATTATTATTATTATTATTATTATTATTATTATTTGGAATAAATAGAATGAATTTAAAATTTAAAATTACTTTCTTTGCATTGATCAGCCGATCCCATCTTTTATAAAAGACGTGGGGAGCGCACTGCCTTTCCGCGTCGTAAAGTACGCTTAATATCTATCTATATATATCTATATATCTATGAATCTCTCTCTCTCTCTCTCTCTCTATATATATATATATATATATATATATATATATATATATATATATATATATGTATATATATATATATATATATATTATATATATAAAGATAGATAAATAGATAGATAGATAGATATAGTACTGATTACAAATATATATATAAAGAGATAGATAGATAGATAGATATAGTACTGATTTCAAAGACTTTGAAAGAATGACTTGGATATTATCAGCTAGAATCGAAACCAAACTGTTTAGTATCCCAGCTCCGTCCTCTGTTGTTTGAGCTAGCCCGACTGATGGTCAAAAAGATTTAAACTACTTCAAGCTATAATTGAATTTGCGCATGCGCAAAGTAATAGAAATATGTTGGCAAATTGAAACGAATAGTTTGCATTTCAACTTGCTGACATCTTTCTGTACACATTATTCGTCCATCCAGACAAAGATTTTACTCGCCATAAGCCATCGTTTGTGTATAATTACTATTTCCTGTTAATTTCAGTGTAATGTGACCAGCAGTTAAGAGTTTATCAGTTTAATATTTACACACGGACGCACGCATACATCTACTGTTTTATTGATACAGAAGAGTTGGATGATAATGTAGTATGGGTATGAACTTGTCAGTAATGTATAAAGGTGGCTGACATGGAAGAAAGCAAGAAAATTTTTTAGACATTTAAAATAGTTTCATGTTGTTTTGTTTTTTTTGTAAACATTATTATATGATGAATAATTGTCATTAAAAATCTAGTTAGTATGATGCATTAAAAAAAACACGCTTGAAAAGTGTTAACATTATGAGAATAGACGAAATGACACAAGATCAGGTCAACTTCGGCCGCCATTTTGTTTTAATTTCGTTTATTCACATCATGTTAACAATTTCAAGCGTATTATTTTCAATTTAAAATGCATAGTACTAAGTAGATTTTTTTGACTGGAAACGATTCATCGTTTAATAATATATATTTAATAATATATATTATTAAATATATATTATTAATATATATTTAATAATATATATTTAATGATATATATTTAATAATATATATTTAATAATATATAAAAACAGTAACATAAAATTATTTTAAATGCCCAAACAGAGTTTCTGCTAGTATTTTTTTATGGCTGCGACTTTTATACATTACCAAATTGTCTTAACGTATAATAATAATAATAATAATAATAATAATAATAATAATAATAATAATAATAGGTGTAGAATGTATCGCGAAATTTTAACAAAGGACAGTTACTATAACTACTACTACCACTAGTAGTAGTAGTATATTACATAGATTGATGTAGAAAGCACCAATATAATAGTAGTAGTAGTATATTATTAAGATTGATATAGAAAGCGCTATGGACTTTCCACAGCGCCCTACTACAACTATTACTACTACTACTACTACTACTACTACAAACAATAATAATAGTAGTACTAGTAGTATATTATACAGGTTGCTGTAAAAAGCACTATGAAATTTCCCTAAGGTCCTACTACCACTACTACTACTACTACTACTACTACTACTACTACTACTAATAATAATAATAATAATAATAATAATAAAATAATAATAATAATAATAATAATAATGATAATAATAATAATAATAAAATAATAATAATAATAATAATAATAATAATAATAATAATAATAATAATGACAGCACAAACAACGGCAACACATAAGAAGTGAAAATAAAATGGTGAAAAAGAAGACATCAATCATTTTTAGAGTGAGCATTGTTTAATAACCAAGAGGGTAATTAATAATTTCCATGGGTGTAAAAGTTTATGTTCAAACGCAAGCTTAAATGATGTATGAAATTCTCCGCGGAGGATATAACCGGCCAATCCTTATAAACTCTACCTTCTGCAAGAATAAAATAAATGAAATAAATAAAAAAATAAATAAAAAAAACGGGACATAAAAATCCACGTTCCTCGCATCTAACCAATTTATACCCTGATGATTGGCTGCGTTCAAAGTGAAAACAAGTCTCACATCTTTTTAAGTGATTACCAATTCCGTGTGAATTTAGACACCTCAATAAGTCTGTGTTCTTTGATTTGAAACCGTGTGTCCTTCCCTGTAGAATTAGAAATATTCTTGAAGCATGATTAGGTTAATAATCGCCAAGGTTCAAAGAACGTCGAAATGAGCAAATGTATTTTGTCTTTAATGGCTCCCCCCAACACCCCCACCCCTAACAATAATTATCAGCTCTGCTGATTGGTTAAAAATCTAGGTCGGATTCAAGTTCAGGTTATTTGAGTCTTTTTCCTTAACTTCAGGTAATAGATCACATTTCTCTCCCTCTCCCTCTCTTTCTCTTTCTCTCTCCCTCTCTCTCTCTCTCTCTCTCTCATCCCCCACACATATATATGTATGAGTGTAGTATCTGTTCTTATACAGCAATACACTTTCTTGATCTCGGTTAATGGAGGAGAAATCCTTTATGACTGATATATTTTTCATTTTTATTACTAACCAGAATGCCCCGTTTTTAGGAGCTGTTTCCCCCCCATATTATAAACCGACCTTGAAGCGTTGATTTAATTTGAATAAAATAAAATACACATCAAGTGTGCTTGAAAGCCAAATCACAACGCGGTATTAGGAAAATAAACGAATATTTTACTTGTTTGAAATTTATAATTTAAATATATTTCGGCGTTAAACTCCATCCCCAGTATGTTGTTTTCTTTCTTTCTTCTTCTTTCTTGCCATGCTGTAAAGTTGGAGAAAGAAACATTTCAAAATACAACGGCAGAGAGACAACGCGAAAATTAAGTAGCATACATACATACATACATACAGACAGACATACATACAGACAGACATACATACAGACAGACAGACACATATTTCTCATACTAGCATAGACATACATATGTTGAAGGACAACTGATCCAGATGGCAAGGATCCCAAGTAGTGATCTCTCGCCATAGAAAAACTTCGACAGGTAAGGGATCGTTACTAGTGAATTTCACGTCCGTTGGTCTAATAGATGCGCAGGCACACAGACGTAATTCCTATTGGTATAAATGTAATCATTTATGTGTTATGAAACTGAAATTGATACGTTAGATATAAATCAGTGCATTCGTTTGCGTGCATGTGGAGGCGCAAACAAGTCATTTCACAAACTCTTTATTTCAAAGGTCATTTCGATCCAATTGAATGAATCCTTCCTGGGAAGAGCAAATAATTTTGAAAATTGAACCCTTAGAGGATAAGAGAGTTCGTGTAAGAAAGAAAGAGGGAGAGAGAGGGGGTAAGAGAGAGAAATGGAAAGAAAGAAAAAAGTGGGGAAGACGAAAAAGAGGTCAATGGAGGTCAGAGGGACAGTGTACGACAGGAATAATCGCTACTTAAAATTTTCCTATGATTGATTCTGACCTTTGGAACTCTAGAAAAGTGGTTACTGATTCTTATTATATATATTTTTCCCCTTTCAATTATTCTGGAATAATTATTTTATATTCAATCCTAGCATGATAAAACATGCTCAATATTGGGGATGGATCATTATTATGGGAAAGAAGTTAATAATAAAACAAATGTAAAGTTACATATTAAACAAGTTCATTATTTTCAAGTATTACACCAAAGAATAGGTCAACACCGCATTATATATTTAATAGCATATATATATGTATATATATATATATATATATATATATATATATATATATATATATATATATATATATATATATATATATATATATATACTAGCAAAAGTACCCGTCGTTGACTGGGTTCAAAAACAGCCTATAGAAAATGGACTCTGATTTATGAAAGTATGATAGGTTATGAAAAGTAAGGGTTGTAAAGAGATAGCTTCGAATTTGGGGGTATCAAAACCAAAGTAAAATATCATGAAAATAAAAATAAAATAGATAAACCCCATAATTTATTATACCATACCTGTTCACACTGAAACACTTATCACAATAGTCTGTGGATCTATATAAAAAAAACTTTGTTAAACTTTGTGAAATATTTCCATTCTATGGAGGTCAGGCGCGAACGAACACCTCATAATTTTATTATACCATATTTCTTCAAACTGAGGCATAATTATCAAAGTATACTTACGCAGATAAATATGAAAAGTCTTTATTAAAGTTTGCGCTTATTTCCATTCTATGGAGGCCAGGCGCGAACGCAGACTCCATAATTTTATTATATCATCCCTATTTAAGTTAAAACATACTTATCAAAGTATTCTTATGTACATCTATATAAAAAACACTTGTAAACGTTTTTTTTTTTTTATTTTTACATTTTTTATTTCCACACTTTGTGGACGAGGCCCGAACGCAGACCCCACAATTTTAATGAACCACCGTTCTGCCAGATCAAACATACCCATTCCTGTGTCTTGATACATATTCTATCATTATACGTAATCAGTTTTTAAAATAGTCAACCATATAGGAGCCTATTCGTGACCAGACACACACAAACACCCATACACACATTCAGCTTTATATATATATATATATATATATATATATATAACTTAGAAAGTTAGGAGAATTGAGTAAATTCAACTCTATAAGAAGAGACGTATCGGGATAATATAAAGCTCAACAAATTTCAGTGAAGAATATTTTTTTAAAACAGCAGTAAACAAGTAAAAATATATTTAAAAAAAAGATATTATGGGATGTGCATTCTTTTTTAAAGACAATATCTTCTTCAAGAAGGGTCATAAAATGTGTTTGCTATAGATATTTATTCAATAAGGGACCAGTTTTCCTAACTAGCAAAAAGGGAGAGTTTTGTGGGTACGAGTTTTCCGGGCACCATATATATATATATATATATATATATATATATATATATATATATATATATATATATATATGCTTGTGTGTGTGCGTGTGTGTGTATGTGTTAAATGGTCTAAAATAATTATTTTCTAATGAATCTTAGCGTGATAGAACTAAGCTCAATATTGTGGATGATGTATTATTATAGGAAAGCATATAACGAGAAAACCAAATCAAAGTAACATATTTTACAAGTTTATTATAAAGAAATAAACAAAGAGTAATTTATTCGTAAACTGTTCTTTTTAATATTTGGATATAATAAACTTGTAAAGTATGTAACTTTACTTTGTTGAATTATTTTATTTTCTTCCTCTTTTCTTCCCCCCCTCTCTCTCTCTCTCTCTCTATATATATATATATATATATATATATATATATATATATATATATATGTATATTATATATATATTTATATATATATATATATATATTTAAAGGAGATTAGAACAATAGTCTAAAGAGCAAAGTGTATTTTAATGTAATAGTAAAATTACTAGTGTAATTAAAATACAGGGAAAGAAAAAGTGCTCGTTGTAATTTAGATATATAATAAGCTCGATAGGTAAATATCCTAGAGCTAATTTAATATTTTGTAATGTGATTGATAATTTAAAAATCCGTTTCATAAGAAGGAACAACAACAAAATCAATTATTTGTACGATCGTTTCGGAAAACAATGTTTTTATTGTGGTAGACATCAAGTTACGGACAATAATTATTACATATAGTTTTTTAATAAACAAGGTTTCCTCATCAGCAAATATTAGAAAGGGTTTTTATTAAATGTAAAAGACACTATAAATAAACCTAGCATTAAAGTAAGGCAGATGTATCTTTTAATTTTTCGCTTTTTGAAATCAGGAACTATGGTTAAAGTACTCATATAGATGCTTGCTATAGCTTTCCAGCTATATATATATGAACAAATGATTAATAAAACATGTTAAAAGACATCTTGAAAAAGAGTTAAAAACATATTTAATTTTAAAAAAGGAAGCACAAGATAAATGGATAGTCCTTAATCCGCGGAGTTTCGAAGAAATACTCTCCTTCTCATCAGAGGGCAGGAATTAGCAAAATGCGGGATCGGATTTTGCATATAAAAGTATTTAATGAAACTACAAGTAAGTCACAGATCTTACTTGGTTAAAAAAAGGGTGAGGTAAGGGGAATAGGAGGTAAAAGAAAAATGATAAAAAGATTTCACATGAATGGATAGTCCGGTGAAGGGTAAAAAATCCAAGAATGGTAAAATCTAAAACGGTCGAATTAAAAATTTCCAATCCAATGGGTAAATTCCAAATGGTCCAAAATGATCCAAAAGGCAGAGTCCCTTGGAAAAAATCGCAAATGGAATGAATTCCAAATCATTAAAAGAAAAAGCAATGGAGAGAATATTTAAAACACGTCTGTCAAGGCTGGAGGAATCAAGTTTATATATATATATATATATATATATATATATATATATATATATATATATATACTTCAAATATGTAGATAACATGAACCAATAAAAACGATATTTAAAAAAAAAGTGCTCGGGACGTGAGTAGGGCTTTTATAAGTACATTTATATAAACATTGATATTAACCTACGAGAATTGATCTGCGTTTCGATGTTAACATGTTTAAAGGGATCTCCAAAACGAATTTCCCAATCAGAAAGTAAAGTAAAAAAAAAAACAAACGTATAAAAGATTGAGCAAAAACTTGGCAGACAAATATATATATACAGTAGAACCCCGGGATACAGTTGCCCTAGAACACTTTTTTTTCAGGTTACGATGAAGAATACGATGTTTTCCGGCCCCTGGTTAGGGTATTTGCCCCGCCTCCAGGTGTTATTTATAATTTTATTGGATTATATACATGTCTATTATATACTGTACTGTATTTTGTTCGTAATTTTTATGCCGTATCCCGTACTGTACATATATAAGCAGGAATACCCGACATTGCCCATGAGTGGATAAGAAACCTTTTTATCGCTAGTGTTTGTTAATTTCTATAATGTTCAATTTATAAATAAAATAAGATAAAGCTATCCGGCAGGGATGCAAACCCAACGATGTTAGTTTTCTCAAAATACAACATCTTTATCTAAGTGCATAGACAATTCCGTTTTTTTTAGGGGGGGGGGTCACTTTTCTTATTATTTATTTATTTATTTATTTTTTGAGTGGGGGCATTCTACCGTAAAACAGACATTCCCCTGAAATTTCAGACACTCCAACCGATAGCTCTTTGTCTTTTAAAATTCTGGTTGTTCGCCGGGTATAATCGCCAGGTATTTTTTTTAATTACTTTTCATGAATCTACTGCTCCCATAATTACTAGAATTAGGGAGATCTTCCTAAGATTCCAATTTCTTTTTATATGGTTATGGAGATCTAAATGAAATTTTCACATCATAACTAAAATTAATTAATATTATTTGGATTTTTCGGACTACTATTCTCATCTTCAGTGTTATTTCCACAACGTTTCAGTCGATGTGACCTCTATCCTTTTTCAGATGTGGGAATCGTTTTGCTGTTTAGAAACAAAAAAAAACCCCTGAAAATGTCGAAGGTTACAACGGATGAAACGTTGTGAGAATCATACTCAAAATAGGAACGGTATTCCGAATAATCCAAACTAGCGGGACCTGTGGAAATTCCACAGGGGATTCATTCATATGTAATATAATGATGTTTGCATTCTGTAGATGTTCAGGGTAAATGGAGACGCTCAATGATGATTATAGCTTTTTTTGTTTAAACTGCAAATGTATTTATCTAAGTCAGTACGAACGCCCGACAAAGCCCGATTGTAAAGTACGCCTAAATAGGATAACTTAATTCTTGCACATATAGTTTTATATAGTTAATGTTCTATCGATTTTTATATATTATAAAGTTGTGATTTCAAAAATAAAAAAATATATCCATATGACTTTGGGTGCATTATCTTGAATTGAAACCAAAATAAAAACATATATATATATATATATATATATATATATATATATATATATATATATATATATATATAACTTGAATTCTCTTCAGCCATAGTCGAAACCGAAACCAAAACTTATGAAGAATTCTTGATAAAATTATTTAGAAAAAAATAGATTACTGGAGTGCCATCAGTTATAATAGAAACCGAAACCAAAACTTATGCAGAATTCTTGGTAAAATTATTTATGACAAGAAATGGAAGTACATAACAATTAAACGACCCGGATGTAAGCGCGACACAGAAAATAACAGACACGCTATCGTATTAATATATAGATAATGCAAATTATCATTCCTCATCTCAAAATTTCTGACACAAAATCATTCGCATCACAATAATTTTTACTAATAATTAATAATGCTTTGGACCTTCAGACATCTTTTCAAATTATTTTGTCACTTTTTTTTTGTTTGTTTTGTTTTTTAGTTCGATGTCATTATTTATCTTTAAAAGGTTGTCAGCTTTTGGAAGATCGTAATTATAAAGAAATTTTAAGACAAACCCAATAGTGACATTACATTTTTTTTTTTTAATATTAGGGTTTTGTGCATTAACGTTGGGTCTACGATCACGCCGGACGTTGATAAATGATAAAGACAACGTTTTACTTTTATTTTGTTTTATGTATATAAACAAAAAGAAATTTAAAACATAAAATAAAAATCGTAATAAGGATTTCACGATTGGAAACAACATTACACAGGGTCATAACATACAAGATGTCTTTTAACATGTTTTATTAATCATTTGTTCATATATATATATAGCTGGAAAGTTCGTGCATTTTCTTTTTTTTTTTTTTGAATTTTTTTCTTATTACATTAGTTCAACCTAAACATGGAACATTGCTACATGAGATGTAAGGGGTTACTGTGATAAGGACCAGATTTGTAAGGGACATCTTCAGTGGGGAGTTGTGCATCAAGTTGTCCACATCTATATCATATTTCTCTGTCTGTTTGTCTGGCTGTCCGTTCAAATTTTGCTCAGAAACTACTAAGCCGATCTGGTTGAAATTTTGTATCGACCTTTGTTGTGATAAGGTGCTGCAAACTATTAAAGTATCCATTTGATGCACAGAAAGAGAATAATATGGATTAGAATTTAATGCAGATGAGCACAAATTTAACCATTTCCAAACATCAATTTGGCAATAAACAAGGAAAGAACAGATGTACATAAATAAAAGACAATGGCAAAATCGTTAGAAAATAATCTCCAGACCGTAGTGGAATCGGCTGAAAATGGATGGTGACATTTAATGCTAGTACGACAAAGCTGCTCTCCTTACCAATTACAAAAAGTCACTCCAACCACCGATATCCATGACATATAATACCTTACCTGAGAATTTTTCCTTCAAACGTCTTGGCTTAACATTCACAGGCAATGTGAACTGAAACAAATACATTGAGGATATTGCGAAGGCTGCTACAAAAAAGGTGGGTTCCCTCTATCGAGCTAGAAGACTGCTCATACCTAAGAGTATCCTGTACCTTTACAAGGCCACCATTCGCCCATGCATCGAGTACTGTTGCCACATCTGGACTGGTGCATCTACCACTAGTCTCTCTCTCTTGGATAGGGTCCAAAAAAGAGTTTTCAATCTAATAGATCCCAATTTGTCAATTAAGCTCCAACCCTTGTCCCACCCCATGCCTGTTTTACAGGTATTTTAATTGAATGTGTTCTGATGAACTCGTTGCACTTGTGCCCTCTTGACATACATATCCCTGACAAACCCACTTCGCAACAAAATCTCACCCCTTCACTGTTGAGATCCTTAAATGCCAGAAAGCTTTCTACTCTAATAGTTTCTTCCCTCTAGACTTTGAAATCCCCTTCCTGCTACCTGCTTGGCTGACTGTACTGATATGCAGAAGTTTAAATGTAATGTAAACCAACATCTTGTCAATCTTTCATATCTCCATGGTCCCAAATAGTAGCCCTTATATCCAAGTGGAAATGTGCCTTGTTAGGGGTGAACGTGAGTAAAAAAATAAATAAATAAAAAATAAAGCAATATTCTAGGTCAACAAACTATAACTTTTGGTCGTTTTTAACGTGCTTAAATGTTTAGTTACATTTCTGCATAGTTGAGGAAACAGGTGGCATGGAAGGGATTCCAAAGATTCATGAAAAGAAGCTATTAGAGCAGGAAGTTTTCCAGCATCTTGGGACCTCTAGAAGGAAGGGGCGGGATTTTGCTGCTAGTGGAGTTTATCGAGGGTATTTACGTTAAGAGGATGCAAGTATCGGAGCATGTTCTATAGAAGTATGAAAAGCACAGCGATGTCACATTTCGACGATGGGACAGTGGTTGGAACTTGGCAGACAGTGCAAATTCTATCTCTTTTATTTTGTACCCTGTTCAAGAGGAAGAGACTAGTGGTTGGAGCACTAGCACAGATGTGACAACAATACTCCGTGCATGGCCATATAGTGACTTTATAAAAAATATAAGACACTAGCAGGCATGAAAAGTTTTCTATCCTGGTAGAGGGATCCCACCTTTTTTGCAGCAGACTTGGCAGTATTTTCTATTTATTCATTCAATTTATATTGCCTGTGAATGCTAGGCCTAGAATTTTACACCCTGGGATCTCATGGAGGGTGTTATTTAGTATATGATAATAGTAATTATATGAGGAAATAATATTTGTTAATAGATTTTAGTGGGTTCGAAACCAGGAAGAAGTCAAGACAAGTGGATTACTAGCATATTCCAAATATTTCAGATTGTAATGTGGTCAGAGTTTGGTCTGATTTTTAAGGAAGTACAACACATAATAACTGTACAAAATATATTTATTTCAATATAAAATAGTTTTATATTATGGTATTTCTTTCTAGTTCCAAAATTAAGAAAAGGTCAAATGGATGTTCTCAGTGAAAGTTTTCCGTATGAAATATAATCATATCTGGCTACTTGTTTGTTCCTTATAGGGAAAAATAGTCTTTTTGTGCGCGCGTGGTTTTTGGAATTGATGATATGTGTGAATTGTAAAACTGACGTAGCTTGGGGCTAGAAGAAGTTCGAAAAATTCAAATGTAAGTATAAAGGATGTACTTAGTGTTACACCAAGGTGACATTGATTCGTCGGTTTCATTTTCCTACCTGCCCGAACTTACTTTTTTTTTAACATTTTATTTACTTTTTTTTCAGGGCTGGGGAGTCGGGACTCTGAACATCGGACGCCGACTCCGACTCCGACTCCTACATTTTTTTAAAACCGACTCCGACTTCGGCTCCTATTTTTAAAAAATAAGAATTAAATATTTTTTATATAATTTTCTTATTTTATGTCACGGCATAGAAGTATCGTCAATTTGGATTGATCCTTCATTTCCTTTTTCTTGAAATATGACATTATTTTCAGAGGATCACCTTTAGTTACTTCACACACATTTGAAAAATAATCTGCTCTGCAGATAAAACATTAGAAAAATGTAATTTCCCCAAAAGTAACGCCACAATTGCTTGAGTTAGAATTGAGGGATCGATTTGTATAACAGCTATTTTTACGCCGTTTCAAAATACTTTCTGCGTACTCGTAAAATGTTTTAAAGATATTATAGAAGCTTTTTGTACACTATAATAAAAATGCTTTTTTAGACCCATGGGGGTAGACTCGATCCTTAAATTAGACTTGTACGAGGAGAGAACGGCTGATTGCATGTATAATGTTATTGTTTTGGTTTGGCTTACGGACAAGGGCTAACAGGAGCTATGCGTTTTCCAGAGATTGCCGTTAGTCGAGAAGGTGAGAAAGAAAATGGCGGGTAATATTAAACGTTTTTTGAGTGACCTACCTTGAAAATATGCGACTAAGGATACAATAGGAAAATATTTCCCTAATTTTCTCCACCGAAAACAATGCTATTTTTGAGGAGTCGGAGTGGGAGTCGGGGTGAATTTTACCGACTCCGACTCCGATTCCTTTGGTCCATAAATTGGCCTCGACTTTGACTCCAACTCCTCGACTCCAACTCCCCAGCCCTGGTATTTTTTATTTGTAGTCATTGATTTGATTGGTCGAAAGGAAAAAAGAAGGACAAAGAGGAAAATAAAGAAAGGGAGGAGCGAGTTAAAATTTGGTGAAACCAGAAGAAATATTTCATCATCTTTCTACCGTTATTCTCATAGAAGTAGTAGTGGTAGTAGTAGTGGTGGTGGTAGTAGTATTTCTCATACTTACCTGCCACAGTAGCATTTTATTCAGTTTATGAAACTGTTATATTTTAAAATATCAATCGTTTTCTTTTCTTTTTATTAATTAGTCACCACTTACAAAGGCTAAGAATTATTCGAGGATAAGGATTAATGAGATGGAATATCAATTGAATGACGAAGAATATTATGAGAGGAATGAAAATGGTGACAAACTTTGAACACATATAAGGACGGTTCTTTAAAGGTAGCCATTGATATTGGATTTGAAGCCACCCATGTTACAGTCGGTAGGGAAGCAGGCTGATGGTAGCATGCTCTTAGAAACTACTGGGCCGATCAGTCTGAAATTTTGTATGGACCTTTATTATGATACGTTGCAGTTAACTAATTATTATGGTATCCAACTGATCCAGAGTTAAATATTATAGGGATTAATAGGGATTGGTCACCACATCATCATTTACTCTATAAGTTTTCTCAGTAACTACTCAAACGATCTGGCTAAAATTTTGTATGAAACTTAGTTATTATAAGGTGCAGCGAACTATGTATTATGATATCAGGTCGGGGAAGCGTTAGGAATTAATAAAGATTAATAAGGATTAGTATTTCATTAAAAAATTAGCACAAATGTAATCATATTCAACCATCAATTTGACATAGAGCACTCATTCTTGCTATAATTATTGCTCGTCTTTAATGGGCAAAACGTCTAGTGAATTTATATTTGTGACATAATTTTGGTTTCAGACAGACACTGGATCTCCACTGTGACAAAAAGTGCAACTCTTCTAACTACTGCTTATGTTTATGACGCTTGCTACAATTATTACTAATCGTTCCATTCCGCTGCAATTGTCAATGCCGTCGTTGCAACAGCTGCCACAGTTGCAGCAACTCCCACCAGTGCAGCTGCCGCTGCTAGGATGCTGTTACATGCAATCACGTTGCAACGGAGGCGAAATTAACAAAATACAACGCGCCGCCACCGCCACCGCCGCCGCCGCCGCCGCCGCCGCCGCCGCCGCCTCTCAACTTGGCAGCATTTCAACATTCAATTAACTTCTAATTCGCAGCGATATTAAGTGAACCAAAGAACGAGGAAGCTGAATCTGCAGTGTGTAATGTTGTCTCAGCGCGCATACCACGCTTGCCTCTGTGTCGGCCACGGATGATGACGACGGCAGCGTCAGCGTGCCGCAACAAGGCTTTTTTGACCCGATGCAATAACGAAGTTCTGTCTTCACCCAGCCGCCAAACACATACTCTCTCTCTCTCTCTCTCTCTCTCTCTCTCTCTCTCTCTCTCTCTCTCTCTCTACCTCGTTTTTTCTCCTTTTCTGTCACGAAGTCCTTTCGTTCTTTTCAAAGTTATCTCGTTCCTTTTGCTATATACTCATAACAGTTTTCACTTATCCATTATGCAATACGTAGATTTTATTCATGTTTTATTTGTTCCATTCAATCTGTCCCTATCACGAAGTGTTCGTGCTCTTCATTTTTTAGCGGTAAAATATACCTACCCCACCCGCATTTAAAAAAATATCGTCTATCTTTCTTTCTGTATCCAAATTCTAGTATATACTGCCCGATATGAAACATATGAGAATCGATTTACTTAATCAATGAAAATTTACAATATATATATATATATATATATATATATATATATATATATATATATATATATATATATATATATATAATGTTCCTCATCATGAGTTGAGCTTATTGAGAAGTGATACACGAATTACCATTAGCGTATAAAGCGATGCTCTTATGCTCTTTGTGTAAACAAATCGAGCTTAGGTATTTCGGACGATGTCAAAACGTCGTTAATTCACGACTCGCAGAGCAGTCGCCGGCGGTACAGGCGGTCGGATTTCAATCCTGGCTTGAGGTAGTTGCCTGTCTAGCCGCACTGAAGAGCTGTGAAATAGTACTGCATGTGGATGACTATATATATACAGCATATTCTCATTGAGAAAAGTGTTATTGAAAAGCACGGATTTTTTTCCAAATTGTTTCACAAAAATCACAAAATCTATATTCCAAATTTCAGGATTTTGTCCGTCGTCTTACCGTTTCTTTCAGCTTATTAAAATGTTCAATTTTTGACAGCGCCTGTTTCGTATCACAGAATTACTCATGTAATTATTACGTCAAGTTTTGAATTTATTCCGCCCTTACTCATTAGAAATTTAGGAACGTTATCAACTTTAAAATAAAATAAAGAAATATAAGCATGATTACGAAATTCGACAAATCTGAACAGTAGTGCAATTGTTTAAGCACACACACACACACATACACACACACACACACACACACACACACACACATATATATATATATATATATATATATACGTTTTATTTTTTATTACCGTATCTTTCTGTTAAGTTACATTATTGTTTCATCTACCCGGCCGTTTTTTTTTTGCCGTCTGTAGCTTCCTCAGACTTTTACAGAAATGTTCGTTGTTATGGAATGAAAGAGTGAAAGAGTGAACAGGGGAGGAGTGCGAGGAGAGCGGGGGGTAAAAAGAGGAAGGGAACAAGGAGGAAAGGTGGGAGGGGTGCTTGGAGTTTAATGAACTTGTGGGGGAGGGTCTGGGAAGTTAATTTCTGGTGTGGCCGAGGGCATAGGGATACATGGAGGGGGAAGGGGAATATGTGGGGGTAGGAGGAGGGGAGTTACTTTAAAATTCGAGTCTTAATGTTAAAGTTTTTGGCGTCTCGTTGGTGAGATGATTTCTTGCTAAGTATGTCTTGACTTGTAGGGTGTTCGCTTAGGTTCGGAGGAGGGGGGCTATGATTCGGTTTATTTATTTATTTTTTATTTGTTGTTAATTGTTTGGAGAGGGTTAGCTATATATATATATATATATATATATATATATATATATATATATATATATATATATGCGTTTATGTGCGTGTGTTTGTGTGTCTGTATGCCTGTGTATGTATACATGTGTGTGCGTGTGTGTAAGTGTGTATGTTGTTTTGGTAAAATATGTTTTTTCAATTATATTTCACACTGTGTGTATACTTATCCCTTTTGCTTTTTAAACTCAATGTATATTAAATATAATAACAGAGCAAATAAAAAAAATAAATGCAATGGTTGCCGGAAAAAAAACACGATGTTAACATCGTGTTTTTTTTTCCGGCAACCATTGCATTTATTATTTTCCGGCAACCATTGCATATATTATTATATTCTATGAAGTTTTTTTTTCTTCTTGCCGCATTATACTCTCATGCATTTTTTTTTTATCTGAGCAAAGAATTTCTAATTCTTTCTGAAGAGTATATGCACTAAAAAGAGACGATATTGACGTAATAATAACCGTTTGTTGCAAAATTACGAAAAGTCTCTGTAAAAAATGTACTGCAATTTTTACATGATGGAGGAGCTGTTTTGTATGAAAAATAAATATTTCAATCTGTGAAGATATATATATATATATATATATATATATATATATATATATATATATATATATATATATATATGTGTGCTTAAGAATAGAACAAAGACACTTTAAAATTCAAATCTGCTTTTATATATATATACAACAGCTCCTACCTTTATTTTTTTTTTTAAGTAAAACAAGATTTCTTCCGAACCTGGCTAACACTCAGTTACTTTTCTCTGTAAAAACAACCCTTTATTCTTATAAGATCATTCTTCCCTGCTCTGGCAAGGTATAAAATCGGCTTCGAAATCTAGTTGGCAATGACCTTTTCGCTTCACAGAAGAAAAGTTACGAGTCTATCTCTGCTCTATCGTTTTTTTCATGACAGGTGTTTTACTGAGCTTCTATCTATGGTGCCCCCATAAAACATTTGTAATAAACACTCGTCTAGCTACAACAACTGTCAAAAATTTCCCTTACTCTCCATATCTGTGCCTAAAACTAAACGAAAATTCCCTGAGCAAAGTTACTTTCCTAGAATTATCCGTCTATGGAACGAAATTCCGCGGAACTGCTTCCCAGATGACTATATCATGGTCGTTTTCATGTCTACTGTAAACAAGTTCTTGTTGTGCTGTACTATTAAATAATCAAAACCTAACCAAGTTCCACCATAACTGATCATCAGTGTTCTTTCACCGTCCACCTGATGCTCAGCTAGTCCTTATCCTTGGGTTGCCATTGAGCCTTGATAAGCCGTGACATCTCTGGTCAATAAAAAGAGAGGATTTTATCTCTTAGTATCTATTCTTCTGTCTCTATTTAACTGCCTCCTCACAAAGGAAACGTTCAGTTTTTCATATGGAGAAAAATCAAGCTCCATCAAAAAAGGCTACTGTAAAATGGGACAG
>NC_136497.1:82783115-82845615 GCF_053919585.1 Euprymna scolopes | reverse complement strand
GCTCTGATATTATTGTAGCTTTTTTGTTAAAACTGCAAAAGCATTTATCTAAGCTAGCACAACACTTGGTCATAAAGTACGCTTAAATGTGATATTTTAATTCTTGCAGATTTCGTATATATTATTATAGAGTTAATGTTCTATCGATTTTTATATATTATAAAGTTGTGATTTGAAAAATAAAAAACATATATCCATATGACTTAGGTGCATTAGCTTGAATCGAAACAGAAATTAAAACTTATGAAAAAAATATGTTTGGAGGTGTGTGTTAATTAAAAATAAATAAATAAATAAATAAAAGTAGTAGTATGCAGGCAGGCTTGAACTCGTACCGCAAAGGAGGAAAAGAATATAAAAAAAAAGAAAACGTGACGTCTTTCCCGTTGCGTCCATTGCCAAACCGGAAGCGGCAAAGGTTTAAATTAAAGCTAATCAATTGAAAAGAGGGGATGATATCGGTGAAAAAAGCGACCCCTCCATGTAGAAAAGTGCCCAGTTGAGGGTGAAGGAATTAATGTTTTTACCCAATTTTTCGATATTTGTTGTCCTAAGAGTCGAGCTTCAAAACGATACCGATCTCGTGAAAATCCGTCGCCTCTGCCGAAAATTTTAGGCATACATACAGGGTGGGCCAAAATAAGGGTCCTATATATATATATATGATTATATTTAAAGATAGGACCCTTATTTTGGCCCACCCTACATACATGCATATATATATACATACATACATCTGTATAGACAGGTGTGATTTATATTATAGACGCATGCACTAGATCTGATTAGAGGATCGAATTTATCGTCTGTAACAATATAAATTCCATATATTCTTTGAGCTAATTTGAATAGTTATTTTATTTTAGTTCTTTCATGAGTTAAATTTATTCTTTTAGCACAAATACATAATTGAATTTAATAAAATTCAGCAGAACGTAATTATAACTTCTTAGCGCCACCTACATTGAGGATTAAACATTCAACCCTAACATTTAGAATTGCTTATTTATTTATAAACTTCATCGGTTGTGCCACGCTTATGAAACATCATCGTCAGCAGTTGTTTTATTTATCTAAAGTAAAATTGCTCAAACCGACAAACAGTGTATTTCGTCCATATTTTCGTCCTTGATTCCATCATGTATTTTGTTTGTTTTTTTTTCTCCTTTTTTTTTTTTTTACTTTTTATTTGCATACAAAAAAATTGGCCAAATTTATATATATTTTTTTTTATTCAAGATTATGTCTATCTATATAACACATCTCCCTTTAAATATTTCCGATGAAGATTATATATTTCCATACACGTACTTATTTTCTCTCTTTATTTCAAAAAGCATCCATTTTTTTTTATCACTGGATATTGTAACTTTATATATATATATTTTTTTAAGAAAAAAAAGTGTTTTTTTTCTAGTTATTTTCACACTGAAAATTACATCTCATTAAACCTTGTATTTTCTATCTGTATTTCCAAATGTTACTTTTTTCTGAATTTTCTGCTGAATATTGTTATTTCCTATATCAAGCCATCATTTTTTCTTGTTTTCCTCAATAATTGTCTCCATTTTATCCTTTATTATTAAAGATTATGCCTCTTTTTTCATTGTATGTACTTTTCCTGTCTTGTTCGAAGACACAGTTTCTGCTATACAAAACATACTAGAAGGACCCATACCTCGGCGTTGCCTGGGATTATTTCATATAAAACTAAATTGACCTTGTGTCTAACATTTCCCTCATGAAGGTGCAGGTAAGGAACATTTTTCACCTATAATACTAAGTTTCGAGCCACAATATCAAATATAGAATTAAAGAAATATGGAAACACTCGTTGAATTCAACAATTATGAGAAGCTCCTTGTTCAAACTCATTGGCTTAACATTCACAGACAACATGAATTGGAACAAATACCTTGAAGACATTGCCAAGTCTGCTGCAAAGAAGGTGGTTTCTCTCTACGGTGCACGAAATCTCACACCTGAGAGCATCCTGCATCCCTACAAAAACACCATCCGCCCAAGCATCGAGTACTGAGTTGGTGCGTCTACCCCTAGTTTCTCCATCTTAGACCGGGTCCAAAAAACGAGTCTCCAATCTAATCAGTTTCGCACTGTCAACCAAGCTTCAACCTCTGTCCCATCATCGCAATGTTGCATTCCTGTGCCTGTTTTACAAGTATTTTAATGGAATTTGCTCTGACAGCCCTGTAGCACTTGTGTTCTCTCAGCGTAAATACCCTTGACAAACCCGACAAGTAGCAAAATCACGCGACGTCACTGTATTTGAAGATTAACTTTTTCAAATCATAAATTATGATATATATATATATATATATATATATATATATATATATATATATATATATATATATATATATATATATAAACGGAACGTGGCAGAGAAAAATGGATGCATCGAATAGACGTAGGGGATGAAATTCTAGTGGATGGGAAATTCATGTAATTTGTTTCTTTAAACTGAAATAAATTATTGCTGACACTAATCCTACTTCTTTTCAGACAAACTACATATGCTAAACTAACTATATTTCAGAAATAAATTGTGCCAGTGAGCTTTCTACTCTAATTAATAAACAGTAATTTGCAACTGTATTTTTTGGTCGCTCCCACTGAGAAGTGAACCATCAACCTCCAGAAATATACAACAAAAAAATTCAATTCCAAATTATTTAGGACTTCTATCAATCATACCTGATGGATCAAGAGCATGCTAGCTCCGTGAAGTAAATAAAGGGTTCCGTTTTAAATTTTGTCCAAATTCCTGAATTCGGCAGAAACATTCCCAAATTCGACTAGATACATCTGAAGAAGGTCAGAAGTTGCATCGGATGAAATATTGTGCCAATGACCCTCACGGTGAGAAGAGTAGTCCGAAGAATCCAAGTAATACAAATAACTAATCCTCATCTCAAAAATTCTGAAACGTAAAACACAATCTTTATGTATAATCTATGTTGAACTGTGAGTAATGTGTACGGTTGATACCATTAGATAAAATAAAACAGTGAGATTTTATCAGTTTAGTTTGAAGAAATAGAAATTAATACAGTTCGAATTTCAAGAAAAGACATTGAAAAAAAGGTTAAATAATTCCACTTTTAGTGCACAGAAAAAATCACCTGGTGAGAAGGTGGCATGCATTCTGGAATTCAGCATATTCAAATTATCTCAAATCACTTATTAGATTCCTGCGAAATGACAGCCGTCAAGTGATTAATGACATGGATTGACGACCTGGGTGCCCTAAGTTCGAATCCAGTTCATTCCACAAAATCACTTTCACTTAGGATGTTGGTAAGCTTCATATGGTTCCGTAAGTACTCAATGTCTTTCTAGAAAGAATTCTGACTAGAAAAATATCAGAGAAATCAATGCCAACAATAGAATATTCGGCTCCACACTAACGTACTGTACTTGCAATAACCCTTATCCCTGAGTAGCTTCCGGGCCTTGATAAGTGGTGACCACCGTGTAAAAAAAAAAAAAGAAAGATATCACGATGATTAGCTTCTTAACAGTAAAATATGCGTCCGCCAACTGTAACATTGTTGTTCTCTCTAATTGACCACCACGTCGGCCAGATATCAATACACGGTACCAGACACAGCTGGCTCTCAATGCACAGCACCAGAAACAGCTGGATCTAAATATACGGCACCAGACACAGCTGGCTCTCAATACACGGCACCAGACACAGCGGAATCTCAATACACAGCACCAGACACAGCTGGCTCTTAATACACGGCACCAGACAAACTTCTGCTGTAAATCTCTTTGGCACAACGACAATTTTTTACAAAATGTGACTCGCTCAAAGTAGTAGGTGAGAGAAAACGAGCACTCATCGAGCATAATTTGCCAATCCTCATCTTTTCATCTTTCTTCTCCTCTATTCCTTCCTATATTAGTCCTTGTATATGCATTGGAGTCTGAGACGTCACCCTCACGCCATGGCCCTCAAATGTTGACGTGACTACATTAAACAGTTTTAGCAATACGATGTGTTTATCTTGAAATAAAATTATTAAATTACTTATGTCTCATGGATTTACGGCGGACCCCGTAGAAAAAAATACTTGGTAAAACATTTAATGAAATAGGGGAGGTGTGTCCGAATGCTAATGGGTTTGGGTGTGCTGTCTGAGCTTCAGGGGAAAGAAGGATGAGCGAAGTGTGTTATCATCTGTTAGCTGATAACACAAGTTCGATGTTAACATGATAGTGATCATATCTTTCTGCAACCCTTTCATGTTTTGATACCTCGTCTTCTTCGCCGCGACAATGCTTACATCAAATCTTACTGCGATAATTCCCATAACGCCTTGCATATCCGACAGTTTCTGGCTGAGAAGAACAATCGGCAGACGAAAAGAATCTTCATATTCACCAGATCTTCCTATGTGTGACGTTTTTTTTTTGTTTTTTTTTTAGGGGATTATCTAGGGGCCTCGTTCACATCACGTAGAGGCCATAATTAAAGTCATAATGACAGAACTGGGGATCATCTTGGAAGAACCCTTCCAGCATATATATATATATATATATATATATATATATATATATATATATATATATATATGCTGGGAAAAAATATATATATATGCTGGAAAAAAAAACTGTCCAATAAATTTGTATATAAATAGCCCACATAAGCAAAAAACGATCTTATAGTACGATGTAATTTTAAACACGACCTTATCATTCGACGTAATTTTAAAACGACTTTTATATAACCAGCCAGACGATGGCGGAAACGCCGAAAGCACTCGCAGACTACGGAACACTTTTACACCATTTTACATATAACACAAGAAGGATTATTCGAAAACTGGAAAAAATAAAACGGAAAATTGTCAAACAAGAAAATGCTGTGCTGTTTAACAACATATGCTTAAAGGAGAATATGCTGCCTAAATATACACAATATATATATATATATATATATATATATATATATAATTTTTAAAATATAATTATCCACTGACACGTGTTTCGTCGTCCACAACTCATCAGAGTGGCTGAATCTAGCCACTCTGATGAGTCGTGGACGACGAAACACGTGTCAATGGATAATTATATTTT
The DNA here is from genome assembly GCF_053919585.1 of Euprymna scolopes. Taxonomy (NCBI): domain Eukaryota; kingdom Metazoa; phylum Mollusca; class Cephalopoda; order Sepiida; family Sepiolidae; genus Euprymna; species Euprymna scolopes. Next base: position 82,840,509 of record NC_136497.1, on the reverse strand, counting down.
TTAAATAATATATATGCCGCTCCCCATTAAAAGGGGGTACCAGATTGGTCAATGGGAAGATTATTCCCAACAGGCATTTAGGTAAAAATGCACTTTCGTATAAATACTTGAATTCATTCAAGAAAGTATCGCTAACAAAAACAAATAAAAACATCTATATATGTATATATATATATATATATATATATATATATACATATATATATATATACAAATATACACACACATATATATATATATATATATATATATATATATATATATATATATATATATATATATATATATATATATATAGGTGTTGAAAAGCATTTTTCAAAATGTTTAAATTCAACAGTATTTCGGGCAGTTAACGGTAGCCAAATGGATTAGGTCCTTGCTAATGAAACCAGAGATGGCTTCTGTCGCCGGGTTCGAATCTATCGACTGGTGTTAATCGTGTCACCCTGCACTGATGATTCCCGAAAGGGTGAAACACTAGTTTCTGTAGATATTTAATAATTACTTGTGTCAGTATGTTATATTAGCTGTGGAATTAATATATGACCGTGACACTTGTGACGTAAAGAAAATAATTTTTTGTGACATATAGGAAACATTTCTATGAAAGTATATTAAAATGAAAAAAGAATATAGATAGATTTCTATGAGTCGTTAAGTTTATAATTGTTTTTGAAATAAAATAAAACTTACAGCCATTGAATTATACGTGATTTGCCATACTTATAGGTAAATGTGCACTGAACAGATACCATCATACTTAAAGTTAAATTCAAATCTTGATATATCTTTTAATTTAAACACAAAAAGAAAACAATTGGGACGCTGAAAACGTACACAGTAAAACAATACGTTTTATTGTCGCGTTGATTATTTATTCGTAACGCAATTTAAAAAAAACATATTTTCTGGGTTATTTATTTATGTTGGTAGTGTAGAAGAAAATGTATGAATTTTTTTAAGGAAGGTGTATTAAAAAATGGAGAATAAATTTAAAAAAGGGAAATTGTAAAATGCTCTTATGGGTGTCAAGAGAGAGAGAGAGAGAGAAAGAGAAAGAGAGAGACGTAGCAGAGAAAAATAGATGCGTCGAATAGACGTAGGGGATGGAGTTCCAATTGATGGGGGAAGTCGTATCATTTGTTGTTTTAAATTGAAATAAATTATTGGTGACACAAATCCTACTTCTTTTCAAAGAACCTTCATATGCTAAACAGACTATATTTTAGAAATGGACTATTTTTTTAGTGTAACTGTTGTGTGTGTGTGTGCGCGTGCGCGCGCGCGTGTGTGTGTGTGTGTGTGTCCGTTCTCTATGGACTCGAAAACGGCTGGGCCGATTTTTATGAAATTTCACATGAAGGTACTAGCGATTCACCACTTGTTAAGACTAGAAGCCATACAACGATAAGGTTTCACGAGATAAAATGGATTATTATTTGAAATGATGAAGAGTATTATGAAAGGCTTGGAACTGATTCATGGAATAAACAAAATTGTACTAGTTACGAGAGCGATTTATGGCAACTATTTGGTGACATTGAATTTGGAGACGACCATTGTGTAGTTTGCAGGGAAGTATTCAGGTGCTAATGTATTCCAAAGATGGGAATTTCTTGAAAAGAATCTCTGTTGATGGCAATTCCACTTGATGCTGAGTACTCAGAGGAAGAAAGGAAAGTAACTTTCAATTGTTGTAGTAAGATGAGTTCTTGATACAAATGTCTCGAGAGATTGAAGCTCACTCAAGCATGTTCCATGGAAATAACAAACATGTAGGGAAAGACTAGCAAACGGGACAGTATAGAGAATAAAAGATCGTTTCCTACTAGATTGTAAAGTCAATTTTATAATCTGTCAAGAAGTGCACTTATCCCCAGGTATGGCAGCAATACTCCATCGTCAGACGTATATGACTCGTATACAGGTAGAAAATTATTTCAGTAAGTAATTCTTGTGCAATAGAATGATCCAACCATTCTTCCAGCAACTATACTAACAGATTAGATATATGTCTTCCATTTCAGGCTTGAGAAGGAGTTTATCAAAACGCGGATTTCTTAAAGAGAGATATATTCATTTCAGTTCGGGAGAAATGAGGATTTAAGCGTTGCTGGATTCCAAAGGGTATTAGTGAAACTGATGCAGTTGCCCTCAACAGTACTCGAACCAACACGCTGTCTGCTCCAGTAATCATTACACCTTGCATATATATATATATATATATATATATATATATATATATATATATATATATATATATATATATATATATATATATATATATATTAGTGATGGGACGATTCCAATATTTTTCCCGATTCTGATACAATTACCAATTCCACACTAAATTCCCGATTCCAATACAATTACTGATTCCGATTCCGATTCTGTAAAAAATTTCTAAATATTTAACTATATAGCTGTATTTGTCTCCGATAATCGTAGAAGCACACATGTTAAATGTGCAGATATTTTCTTAAACATAAAAAAATACATTTGTGGGGAAAGATCTATGGACTTTAGCTTCACTGGTGGTTTAAAATCGATAAATATTTATTATTTTATCATTATTCCCAGCAATAGAAGATTTTGTTTTAAACAAAATCAAATAAAAAAGACAATTAAAAGAATTGTTTTGGCATCGGGAAACTGGTACAGATTTTTCCAATTCCAATACAGATTCCAATACCGTCAAATATTCCAATTTTTCCGATTCCCGGTTCCGATGACTCGTCCCAACACTAATATATATATATATATATATATATATATATATATATATATATATATATATATATATATGTATAATTATTCTTTAATTCCTAAAGACACTAGTGTTTCAGTGTAGAATGATTCCTGCTGGTCGTGAGAAAAAGGCCGCCTTTGACTCCATTTGCTAAGACTCTACTTCCAATTGCCACAAGATTGAAGGGAATTAAGAACTAATAAATGCTCAATTCGGGTGCGAACATCAGACAATCATTAGTGTTCGAACAACGAGAGAAGGTCGTGAACATTGCCTAAACACTAGCTGACTGTCTCTTAGTTTATACTTTCCAGTGTCCATCTTTATATATATATATATATATATATATATATATATATATATATATATATATATATATATATGTATATACTATTTTCTTCTTTAATTTAAATTGAATCAAAAAATTACCTTGCAATAATTTTATGTAATGTGCATTCTGTTGCACTTTTCAAAAAATCATTGAAAATGTTATATCTATATGATTAATTGCTAGATGAACGATAATGTTTTTAAATTGCAACAAAATGTACATTACATAAAATAAATCCAACGTAATTTTTTTATTCAATTTAAATCAAATTTTTATACCTTACTTTGTAAAATTTATAAAAGTGCACTTTGAAGATAAATAAATTTCAAATTGAATCTTATACCTTTATTTTTACAGCCTATAGTAAAAACATTTTGTTTAACAATTTTCATGCCTTGGATGAAATGCTTTTCTAACTTGTATCTTATCTTTTTAAGATTATATTATAAAACTCTCCTTCTCCCTATTTCAGTTTGTATTTCTCCTCACACCACAACTCATTTTTGCAACCCCATCTTTGTATTATTACAGGTCTGAATATTCTCTCTGTTTCAGTTGGTATTTCTCCTCACACCACAACTCATTTTTGCAACCCCATCTTTGTATTATTACAGGTCTGAACATTCTCTCTGTTTCAGTTTGTATTTCTCCTCACACCACAGCTCATTTTTTGCAACCCCCTCTTTGTAATACAGATCTGAATAATGAGAACATCTGAATTTTTTTTAACAAAAACTTAAAAACAACATTTTTAGATTAAATTTTAAAAAACTTCTTTCAGAATAAAAAATCTTTAAAATTTAATAAGGAACATATTTCATATAGGTTTAATTAACAAATATTCAGTACATAACGAGAAAAATAGAGATGAAAATTTCGAAAGGACTGTATAACTGGTTACGGTCAATAGTAGTCCTCGCCAGTGAAAGTTTTTGTTATTGTTATTCTATTATTATTATTATTATTATTATTATTATTATTATTTAAAACATTTTGTGTCCTGCTCTTTCGCGCGAGGACTAATATATATATATATATATATATATATGGATTGAGTTACATAACCCTTGCTTAACTAAAGATTCTTTGTGCTAGCACCTTTACAGGGGCCATCCATTCTGTTATGAAACTAAAACAAGTCATAAAAGTTAGATAGAAAGATAGATAGATAGATAGATAGATAGATAGATAGATAGACTGACTTGTGGATAAATAAACCATACGAATACACAATACACATCGGATAAGAGCAAAGTGTATTATCTGTCTCGATACTACATTTTATCTGTTCTGTCCTCTGTCAGTGAAAGAGAAATCTTTCTAAACTCAAACCATTTTCAATTTTTGTCCCACCCCAGAATACTCCCTTTTTCACACATTAAAATCTGACTTTGTGTCTAATTCTGCCCACGAGAGGAGGCAAGTAAATAGAGACCCAGGAAATATATAAAATACACGAGAGAAAGAGTGACACGAGCTCTTTGCGTAGAAGTGGGTCTTACATAAGACGGTGTTAGTATAAAAAGAAAAGGCAAGATGAAATGAAAAATTTGAACAAAAAGGATCTGAAAAATCAAAAAAAAAACAAAAAAAAACGAAGCAAAACAAAACACCTTCATGGCAGGATATATATATATATATATATATATATATATATATATATATATAAATATATATATATATATATATATATATATATATATATATATATATATATATATATATATATATAAACGTAATACAAACAAAGTAAAATTAAGAATAATCTGGAGTAAAATAAATAAATAAACACATAAAACAAAAATGAGTGCAAGATAAATGGTCTTTTCAAATTAAAGAGAAAGCCGAAATTATAAACGAAAGATGGTTGGAATGGAATGGAAGTATAAAAAAAAAAAAAAAAAAAGCCGGCAAAAAGCAGAATTTTACAAATCAATTTCCGTGAAGTGTTGATTGGTGGCAAGAACTGAGGAAAGGGAAGATGGTGGATATTGTTGAGGTAGAAAGGTGTGAAAGGCGTACCTCCTCCCACTGTGAATCTGGCATTTTCGCATTCTCTCCCCACTCATTTGTCTATTTCAATGAAAATGCAATGACAACAGCTCTATTTTGATTTGAAAAAAAAAAAGAAGTGAAACAAAAGCAGAAAAAATTCTTCCTGTAATCATCTCATCTCTGTACTTGGAATTTTGCGGCAACATTTTTTTTTATCTTCAAACATTTTCTTCTTTTTCCTATAATATTCTTCTTTATTTCCCTTCATTCATTTATTTTTATTCATATTTTTCTTTCTTTTTATCAAATGTATCCCTTTTCTGTTTTTATGAAATTTCACTGAATTAAAAAAAAAATTCATTTCTTCTTTCTGCCATGTTTTAATTTTGAGCTTATTTCTTCCTTCAAAATTGTTTTCACGCTTTTAACAATCTTAATTATTAGTTTTCCTTTTCATGTTCATATTATACATTCCTTTTTCCTGAAATGCATTTAGATTTCCTAATCCAGTAAAAAAAAAAATAAAAAAATCAAATATGTAACAATTCAAGTCCAATGTAAATTACTTCTTCTTAATCGCCTCTTAAATAATCAATTTTTACCCAATATATGTCTGAATCAAACAAAATATGACACCCCCAAAAATGAATTTAGAAACATATTAAGAAAATACCGCCATTCTAGCCCAGTCATATTATAACCTATGCCTCCCAATCATAGAAACCTTACTCGGTCGCATAACAACCATAAATCAGGTTCAGTATGAGGGAGAGGGTACGCTTAAGCGCTTTTAAACGATTTTAATCAACTTTTTCAATGAATACACTAAACGCAATTTTTAAATTCATAACTCGCCTGAAGACGACTCATTGAAAATTGAAAACGTTCGTGGCTATGGAGAGTTTCTTTTTACACTCATACAGAACGTTTGAACATTGACCTGCCAAATGGAAAACATGGATCGCAAGAGAAACAAACAAGTATTATCGAGATATATATACACACACACATATATATATATATATATATATATATATATATATATATATATATATATATATATATATAGTGCATCACAAAAGTGATTACACCTCACATTTCTCTAAATATTTAAGTATATCTCTTCATGGAATAACACTGAAAAAATGATTTTTTTTACACAATGAAAAGTAGTCTGCCTGCAGCATATATAACAGAGTTAATTTGTTTTCCACTAAAAATAACTCAAAATATAGCCATTAAAAGCTAAATTCCTGGCAACAAAAGTGAATACACCCCTTACAAAAAGTTATCAATATTAACATACAACATGTCAACTCCCAATATTTTGTGTGGCCACAATCATTATCCAAAACTGCCTTTACTCTCCCGGGTATGGAATTTACCAGAGATTCACATGTAGCCACTGGAATGCTTTTCCACTCTTCAATTACGACGTCTCAGAGCTGACGGATATTTTAGACTTTGCACACCTTCACCTTCTGTTTGAGGATGGCCCAAAAATGTTTTATTGGGTTCAAGTCTGGAGACATGCTTGACCAGTCCATTAGCTTTACCCTCAGCCTCTTCAGTAAAGCAGTGGTTGTCTTGGATGTGTGTTTTGTGTCATTGTCATGCTGGAACATTGCTCTGAGACCCAGTTTCTGGAGGGAGGCGATCATACTCTGCTGCAGTATTTGACAGTACATGTTGGAGTTTATGTTTCCGTCAATGAAATGTAACTCTCTAATACCTGCAGCACTCATACAGCCCCAGACCATGACATTCCCATCACCATGCTTGACTGTAGGCATGGCACACTTACCTTTGTACTCCTTACCTGGTCGCCGCCACACATGCTTAAGGCCATCAAAACCAAACAAATTAAATTTCGTCTCATCAAACCAGCTTGGTTGACATGTCTTCAGTAAATTGCTTGCGGGCTTTCTTGTATATTGCCTTCAGAAGAGGCTTCCTACTAGGGTGACAGTTAAGCACACTAATTTGGAGTATTCTGCCGAATAATAAAATTTTTTTGTAAATTTCTTCTTTACAGCTCTGTTCCTATTATTATTTATCGTAAGCTCTACTATCGTCAGTGAATTATTGAGCTTTTTCATTTGATTGGGATTAAGATATAAATAACTATATTTATATTTGGTTTTCGAATTTGTTTTTTCTTTGAATAGTAAATTTCTCCTCAAAGCTTATATATATATATATGTATATATATATGTGTGTGTGTGTGTGTGTGTGTATATAAACTGTTTATTTATTTTACAGAAGCATTTATATGGTACTACACGTTTATGAGCATGTTTCGGTCAGGCGATGCAGCTTATACATAAGTAGAGTCTGGAATTAAAATTCGAAAACTATTCGCATCAGATCTTGATCTGGAAGGCAATCAACTGATATTCAAAAATAAAATAAATTATTAAAATAAGAGAAAAAGAAACAGAAAAGAAAAAAAAAACAAAAGAAAAATAATGTTAAATAAAAATGAAGAATAAAAACAGAATTAATGAAATGAATAAAATTATAAACGAATAAAACAGTACAGTATATACATATAATGATTACAGCATTTTTCCGGATGATCGCTGTCACATTGAGTTCTCCCCATCTCACATGACCCTGCACTCTGTAATTTATGTGCCTGGCGCTGTTCTTAGATAGATTTTGTGTAGGAAAATATTTGATAAATATCGATAATCGAAATAATCCGATGAAAGAAGGAACAAGTGATTTTGACCAAAGTTAACACCTTACACAGCCTAACTTAATAAGTGCATTTGAGAAATATTACTGTCACACAAGCCGAAAGGCCAAACATATAAAATCAACAGTAGGTTCTTTGATATGACAGGGAACGTGCTCGAAAATGAATGTTTCTGTTGAAAGCACAATTTCAAAATGATACTTGACATTTTATTTTATTTTTCTATTTTAAACTTAAATTCGAGTCATTATCATCGCACAAGCAGTAATGCAAGGCATATAAAATCAACAGTAGGTTTATTGCTATGACAAGAGCATGTTTGAAATGTATGTCTCTATTTAGAGCACATTTGAATCATAATACTATACTTTTGCATTTTAAATTTTAATTTAAGCCATTATATATGAAAAAATAATTTTATAAAATCAACAGAAGTTTCTTTACAGTGCAATGTAGACTATAATATATTGTGAACTTATACATTCGTGGGAAGCATGTGACGCTTCCTCCAGGTACATTGCCATGGATTTCCAACTAGAGCACACAATCAATCGATTTGATTGAAAAATGGTCGATTCCACTGATTTCGATGACAATAAAAAAATGGAAGTGTAAAACATTCGTTGATCATCATTATATCTCGAGCCACGTCGATATATATATATATATATTCCTATGAATTCAGTTTTCGTTTGTGTGTATAGATATTCATATTAAAACCCCTATTTTCTATTCATTTAATGTCTTTATTTGCTTCCCCACCAAAGCAAATTAGGCACAAGGCCGTTTTTAATGTGAGGTAAAAACCAGTTCCCCTAAAAGTAGGCAAAAAGGGGGCACTCTGGTTACCAAAAATAATAATTGTCCCAGTATAGAGGGTTTCCCCTCCATTGACTGATACAAATTATCTTAAGTGCAGCATCTGCAGAACAGATACTGCACTTTGATCCCGGCCCGAAGGCCAAGAACAACAGAAAAAAGGCAATGTATTTATTTGCTCTCCCACCGAGCAAATTAGGCACAAGGCCGATTTTTTATGTGAGGAGTGAAGGGGAAATGAGGGCCAATTCCCCGGGGAGTAGGGGAGCTGGATATTAACAATTGGTATGAAGGGTTGCCCCTACATTGACCAAGGTCTTATATGTGGGGTCGCCCCCACATATGGTCTTTGCTAGCAGTATCTGCCGGAACAGATACTACACTTTGAGATATTAAATCCTTTATTCATGTTAAAAATACATTATATCAACAATGAACAAAAAACTTAAGCACATAGCCAACTCAAAAGTGGGGATTGTGGGGGTCGTTGGTCATCCTTGTCACTCCAGAACTAAACAAAATCAAAAGTTTCTCCCAGCTAGTATCTTCTTTCACCATAATACCGCATTCACCCTTTCATACTGGGGGACGTCCTACTTAACTCCCAATTTTTAAAACATTTTTTATTTACGTGTAAAAACGAAACAGATAACAATAAAAATGGTACTATAATTCATTTGTGTCGAGGGTGGGGGGGGAAAGAAATAGTGATTAGTAGGACCCTCCCAACCCCGTCTAGTTGATAGACTGCCCGTTCCACTAGGTTTGTAAAAGGAACCTCGCTTCTGAGGGTCAGTCTCTAAGTGAGGATGCCATCTAGATGCAGGTGAATGGAGAAAAAGAAAGAAAAAAAATGTTTTGTGGGTAAGGAATGGGGGTTAGTTTGTATTTCTTTCTCTCCAAGATAGGGGAAATTTAGAGGAGGGGGTGAAAACAAAAATTGCAAGAAGAAGGGGGGGGTCTTGGAGGCTTCCTAATCAGGGAGGGATGGAACACACATTCAGCTAACTGAGAGGGTATTTGTTAAATTTTACTTTACGGAACTGCACTGCGCGTTACACACATAGGCGGGGAACACGTATTCAAATTTGGCTCCTCTTCGTACACACAGACTTGCTACATGTATCCATCTTCTGTCAAATGTCATGCGATGCAGCCTTCTTCTATCACATCTGATCTTCACCCATAGTTGGTTTTTAAAGAAAGCGATCAGATCCTGATCAGATCCTGATCAGAAAAAGACAACACCCTCCCCGACAACCTTGCAGACGCGACGTTCAAATCACCATTCTCGCCACGGCCAGGATCGTAACGTAGACCATTTGTCTTTCCCGATCCCACAGTGGCCTCACATTGTCCACGACAGTGGATACGGTAATTGGGTGAGGATGCTCAGGATCGATGTGAGCCATCACCTCGCTGACATATGACCAGTACCGGCGGAGTTCGCGGCAATCGAAGAAAGCATGATCAGTCGTTTCTACAGCTGTTGTCCCACAACGGTGCCTTTGGGCGACTCCAAAAACCCGGAACTGCATTGTACATTGTTGAATGGAAGTGCATTTCGGGCCAATCGCCAGGTCAGAGAGAACTCCGAATTGTTCAGATGACTCAAACCTGGCACCCAACTCCACGCGGAGTGGATCTCACTCTGCTGCCAACCCAAACGTGCACATAGCGGGTCGTCGGCAGCCCCCTTCACTAGATCCCTGTGAAGTTCCCTACGGGTAGCAGTCACAAGGTCGCTGGACCTTGGTAGTCATTTTAGCATGGCTCGGCACTCTTTCATGTAGGCAGATTCTCCCCGTGGCCTGCGACGGCTCTCGATAGAAGGGTCGAGAACGAGGTCGGGGAAGGCGGCAGTAACCACGGGATGCCACAGTTGGTCATCTTGCATATAGTGACTCAGGAAGGACAGCCTCTCAGCATCTCGATGACACTTCAAGTCCTGCATTCCCAAGCATCCCTCACATGGACGTTGAATACAGACCTGTCTGCTCACCCAGTGTCTTCGTCTGTCCCACAGAAGTGAGGACAAGAGTTCTACAAGAGCTGTTAGGTGTTGTGCGGGCAGGGGAAGTACGGCCAGTCGGTAAAGGATGAGAGGAAAGACGTAAGTGGTGCACGCCTCAGCTCTACCCTTTAAGGAAAGTTTCCTAGGAAGCGACGAATTGACTGCAGCCTCCACCTTTGACCGTACCTCCAACGAATTTTTGTCAAGCTGGAGACCCGGTCCGAACCACACGCCAAGGATCCAAACCGGGCCATCTGTCCAGCTGAAGGGCGCCGGGAGGTTGGCGTTGCCACTCCAGGCGCCCAACTGTAGTCCTACTGACTTACTGCGGTTTATCTTGGTCCCTGTAATTCTTTCATACTGAGCAAGCGCCTCCAACATGGTCTCGATGTCTCTGAAGCTCGACACAAAGACTGTGACATCATTAGTGAATGCGGATACCTTGGCAGCTGAGTCACTGGGCATTGCAATTCCGTGCAGGGCCGAATTTGTGTCCCCACGTCTCAGCTTGCACAGCAGAGGCTCCAAAGCCAGGACATAGAGCAGGGGCGACAGCGGACAACCCTGACGAACCGACCAAGAGATAACAAAGGGTTTTGAGCGCTTTCCGTTGACTTGCACGACGGTTGTGGGCTGTCGATACATCACCGAGATCCACTTGCAGAAGTCCGGTTTAAAACCGGCGGCCTCTAAGACAGATGCCAAGAAACGATGGTCGACCCTATCGAAAGCTTTGAACTGATCTAAGTTGATCAGCGTGGCTTCCGTGTCGTCATCTATCCCTCCCTCTAGGATCGTGCGGATCAGGTGCAAGTTGTTCTGAATCAATCTCCCCTTCACAGTGTAGTTCTGTTCCGGTTCAACCAACTCGCCGATAACAACCTGCAGCCGATTCGACAGGACCTTGGCCAAAATCTTCAACTCTGTGTTTAGCAGAGTTATGGGCCTGTAATCGTCTTACTCTTCCCCACCATGCTCGTCACCTTTCCTCAGCAATGTGATCACTCCCTTGGTGACTTGCCCCGGGATGGATCCCTGAGCAAACCAATGGTTGAACACATTCGTGAGAAGAGGAAGAAACATGGGTGACAGCCTCAAATACAGTTCGTATGGCAGATCATCGAGTCCCGGCGATCTGTCACAGCTGACCTGCTTCAGCGCAGTAAAAACCTCCCGCTCCGTCACCTGCCCCTCGCAACTAGCTGCTCTAGCCGCCTTGAGGCGGGGAGAATCAGCCAAATAGTCGCTAAACTCAAGGACCGGAAGATTGGGCTGTTGCATAAAACGCTCCACAAAATGTTCTCGGAACCCCTCACAGATCTCCCGAGTCGATTCCAGGGTGCGTCCATCTGGATGTCTTACCTTTGCAATGTACTTGTCTGAGCCATGCCTAGAAATTTCAAGATGCGCGTCAGTGTTGGAGCTGACTGCTTCATTGCCTATCTTTCTAAGCCTACCTCTGACTACTTGACCTTCATAATGCTCACTATTCTCACGCAGACGGTCCTGCTTAGCTAGTTTCTGACTAACCCTATCACCCTCCCCCGTAGCCCAGGCTAGTTTCTGCTCTAGCTTCTTCTTCGTCTTGGCCTTATCTAGTGCGAGGCGCTGGGCATACTTGATGGAGAAGGTTCTAATTTTGGCTTTTAGACCTACCCACCACTTACTCCCGGTAACCGCCCCCACTAATGCTTTTTGAATTAATTCTATTAGCTTCTCTTGGAAGTCTTGTATCTCCAGAAGGGAAGTGTTTAACTTCCAGTGAGCCACTAACTTAAGCCTATTTCCTAGCTTCAGCCGGGCCATAACTAGTTTATGATCCGTCTGCCCTAGCCAAGTGAATGTGGGACAAGAAAAGAAGTCTACTTCGCCTCTCCTAACTAACATCCTGTCCAAGTAAGTGTTTGGATAGGAGGAAACACTATTGGCCCACGTCCACATCTCCCGCCCCGGATGCTCGACCCGAAACCTGTCGACCAGACCGCATCTAGCCATCAGATCAGCCAGGCTGGACTCGCACCTCTCCGATCCTCTAGCATCGCCTCCTACCTTATCTATGTCGGGGTCTAAGATTGCGTTCCAATCTCCCAACAATCTACAAACGCGTCAAGCTGACTGAAGAATGAGACCCTCTCACGAGCGGTGCTGAGCGCATGAACCGCGATCACCCGAAACACAGAATCTTTTATGGCAACATTGGCCACAACCAGCCTGCCCACCGCATCTCTATGAACAACGTCGACGGTCTGCGACAGAGTATGTTCAAACAGCACGGAAACTCCCTTCCCCCGCGGGTTGCCATATGCTGAGAAAACCTCAAAATCTCGGGCCAGAACCTGACAGTCCACAGAGGAAATGAAATGCGTCTCCTGAATCGCAGCCAAATCCACTCCCAGGGACAAGAGGTTGTGCCGGAGGCAAGCCGCCCGGCCCAATGATCTCAAGCCCCTCGCATTCAAACTAGCAGATACTACACTTTGATCCTGGCCCGAAGTCCAAGAACACCAGAAAAAAGGCAAGCCTCTTTTCTAGTTATTTAAAAATAAAATACACTTTTCTTATATCTTGGTTGTGGAATTGCATTCACTAGCAAACGATCTCGCTAATTTGCATATTCTTTTAAACATTCATTTTAATTAATTCCCTATTAGTTGCTTCGGTGTTTTAATGGGATGATCATCTTTAGTAAATTATTACCTGTAATTATATTCATTCAGATATTCTACATGATTTATACTTGCATAATATTTGCGAAAAAAGTTTATAATAAACACAAAATTGTTTCCATATATATTAATGTATACGCATATATTTTTGTTAAACAAATCTATCTATCTATCTATCTATCTATCTATATATCTATAAAAGTGGACGTGTCTGTGTGTCTGTCTGTGTGTCTGTCTGTGTACATTTCCCTACGCAATAACTCTGTCAATTTTTAGTCTACAGACTCTAAATTTGATATAAAGGGTACTGAGATTTGGGGAAATCCATGTAATCGGTTTTCGGCCAGAAATTTGGCTCTTAAGGGGTCAAAGTTCAACGATTTTACCTTTGAGAACTCTACCAAACTCCTCCGCCAATTTGGGGTCTAAACACTTGAAATTTTAGATATAGGTTCCTTGGTCATGGATCTAACTTAATAACTTGATTAGACACCTAAACAATCAATGTTAAGGGGTTATAATAAGGGTCAAATTTTTAAAAAATTTACAGGTTTTTTTTTTGTTTTTTGCTCAACATACACCTCACACGCGGGCAACGCCGGACACTCATGCTAGTATATATATATATATATATTTATATATATATATATATATATATATATATATATATATATATATATATATATAATTTAATATGAATACTTCATTTAATCACATAAATTAATATACAAAAATATAACTTTATGCGTAAATGTTCAGTATTTACTTCAACAGTGCTCAATTCATAGGTAGAGCTTGATAGTAAGTTCTAAATATATATACGACAATTAAACTTAATTGCCGTATATATTTTTAGAACTTACTATAATTTCATATATATATAATTTCACACACACACACACACACACACACACACACACACATATATATATATATATATATATATATATATATATATATATATATATATATATATATATGAGGTACAAGCGTAATATACATCTGATGGGAAAGCCATATTAAAGAAACAAAAAAGTAATATTTTTTATCCGGATTCACAAAATATCAAACTATTTGCATCCGAAGGGCACATGGTTACCATTCTTATGATTGTTATTCTTATAATGATTATGATCATTTTTGCTATTCAGTTCAACCTGCTATCATTGACATTGCCATTATTTTCGATTCTCTCCGAGAAACTGTACACAATAACAACTTCTGACACCTACTGTTTGTGTTTATAGGTTAAGTACGATGTGTAAATATTGTGTGGATCTAAAAGAAAACAGTGGATCGTTAGAGGGACGGGACTCATGGGAGCGGGGTGGGGGGCATAAGAAACAGTGCCTGTCAAAAGAGTGTTTTAAACTTACCCCTCTTCCTCCTACAACCACTTTTGCCCCCCTCTCTCTATCTCTTACTCTCACTCTCTCTCTCTCTCTCTCTCTCTCTCTCTCTCTTTCTATTTCTTCAGTGTGTGCATCGGGGAAGTGGTAAGGGTGCCTCCGATATCACAATGGGAATCTGCAGGCATGCACACAGGGATAACGAATGGTTATTTTTTGTTTTTGTTTTTGGAGTTGTCGCGGGTTTCCTTCTCTCGTCGTCGTCGGAGAGAATCCGAACTGGAGCATTATCGCCGTCTTAGAGAGGTGCGTCTGGATTCGGAATTAATCTTTTCGAAGAAAACAGGATGGCGGTACGCTCTACGCTCTCCCCCCCCCCCTCTCCGGGAGAGTGAGGGGGGTTAAAAAAACATTTGCTCTTTATCTAAGTAATTTGGAGGGAGGTGTGTATAGATAGATAGATAGATAGATAGATAGATAGATAGATAGATAGTGTTTCTATGTAGGTATGTAGATAGATGGAGAGATCAATTTGGAGTGGTTAACACAGAGATTGACAAGATTGCTAGAAGGATAGGCAAACCAATAAAGGGATATTAAGTTTCTATTTACTTGCCTCCCCACGAGGGCAGAGTTAGACACAAGGTCGGTTTTTAATATGAGAAAAATCCAGCTCTCCAAAAAGGGGCACTTTGGATAGGATCAAAAATAAAAATAGTCTCAGTCATGAATAATTTCTCGTTCATTGAACGACAATCAAAAAGGTGAAGTGTAGCATCAGAACAGATACTATACTTTGATCCTGGCCCAAAGGCTAAGAAATAAGTTGTTTGGAAAATAAGGAATGATTCCAGGAACGAACATTCATTCATTAGGTTCATGCGGAACCCAGTCATTGAACTTTTCTAACTTACCAGTTTGCTTCGGATGGTAAGTCATGGGTAAAATACTGACATCAAGTTCCTTAGAGATTTCGCTAACATTTTAGTGTGATCGTTGTTCAGTAATTACCGTGAAATATTCATTTTCAAGAATACCTGGCCGCCCTCTACCATCTTCATGTTTAAGACTCTCATACTCTCTCTCTCTCTCTCTCTCTCTTTATCCATTCATTTATAGTGACTTTTCTCTTATACAAGAATCAGGCTTTTCTTTTTTTAATATTTCGCAGTTAACATTCCAGTACTTACCGTTCTGTGGATCAATTGTCTCCAAGTTGCACTTGTACGGCCCTGTCTTATCACCTGCTTCCAAGCTTTCCTCGGCTAGCCAAACTAACAGCGATTTAAGACGTCTATGCTTCTAGAATGGTTTATCCAGGTGGATGTTATTTGTTTTGTAAAATGTTCAAATTATTTTGTTCTAGTCGGATACTAGACAATCACCCTCTATCTCAGATATTCCAAAATATATAAAATTCTAACTATTCATTTAACTGCAACTGTTTGTATCTCACTTGTACTTGGTTCGACGGGTATATTTGCCAGGTAGGTTTCGAAAATCTTTTCATGAGTCTGGTTGCTCCTATAATTATTAGAATTATGGAGATCTTCTTCGGATTCCAGTTTTTTTCTTTTTGTGTCGTACATGAGACTTTGGTGTTTCGTTATCTTTTTTCTCTCAGTTCTGTTTACCCCAGCATCATTTAGGGACACAAACTTCTACTAAGGTTGCTTCTTTCTTCTTCTTGTCCCATATCATTATGTCCGGTTTAAGAGTGTCGTTTTCTAGGTACATAGCTGTAGAGATTACATAGTCATAGTGGATAATTTATGGTTTATTTCTGGTACATGTTCCCAGAACTTTATGCTACGTTTGATATTCATCTTATTACATATCATCCAGTGGAGATATTTACACACTTGTGTCGCATCGTATCATAGCCGATCCCCAATAGTGTTGTCTCATCATCTGCTTTTTGTAATGTTTTCATTGGGGCAATATTCTTTATATAAAGTTTTTGTACCCGCTTTTTATGTGGCTTTCGTGTTTAATTGATTAAATCTTTTTCTTCTTCGTGTTTTAATAGTCACCGACTTGCTTAAACTCCCGTTATAGATATAAAATGTGAATTACAGTTTCTCCCTGTTTAATGACTGACTTTCGCTTCTTTTACTGCAGAGAGAACACACCAAAACATGTTCGCTGAGTTTTTTTCTCGGAGGTATTATTTGGAGGAAATGGACTTATGAGATAAAGACTAATATTATGTTAAAAAGTATTTACTTCTTAAGCTTAACTTTATAACTTAAAAAATGAGTGACGCAGATGGACAGGCATCAAAGTAACCTTTGCCTAAGATTATTCTACATTATTGACTGTGTCTCATTCGCATGGCTTCCTGGAAAGAACTGACTTGAACAACTTTGTTTCTCTCAGCTCGAAATCGTGTCGTCATTCGTCATCGTTCTACTTTGTTTTGTCCACCGTTTGACCTGTTGTCCCTGCCTTGTTACCTATCTTTCATTCAACCCTAGTAACGATTCGGTTTTAGGTTATCATGCAAGCAATGTGGCTCTTGTCAAAATCCATGCAAGCTGACGTAATTGTAACTGATATAAGGTCCCTAATATGAAACACTTGTAAGTTTTCCTTGGATGATCAACATTACTGCAATTCAAGACATCCATACTTCTATAATGGTTAATCCAGAAGGACGAATGCTACAAACGACTGTACCAGTGTTGTGTTTATAAGAATGATGTTATTTTTTTTTACTCACATTCACCCCTAATAAGGCATATCGCCACTGGGATCACTATTTGGGACCATGCCCAGAAAAAATTAACAAGATGTTGGTGTACATTATATTTAAACTTCACTATATCAGTACAGCCAGAGAAGCAGGTAGCAGGAAGGGAATTTCAAAATCTAACTTTTCAAAGGAAGAAATTATTAGAGATATAAAAAAACAAACATTTAGGGATCGCAACTTTGAAGAGGTAAGATTTTGTTGCTAAGCGGCTTTGTTGGAAATATGTATGTCGGGAGGGCACAAGTGCAACGAGTTCATCTGTTACTGGCTATGAGAATTTGCAAGAACACTTTGTATTAGCATGAAACTATTTATTCATAAAAAGCGATACAAGGACGATAATTGTTAATAATGTAAGTTAGCCATCTTTGTTCGTTCCATCTGCCAGGGGAGACAATCTTATTGTTTTAGATTTATTTCTCTTTGCTTCCGCTTATAACAACCAGCATTGTGATAATCACTATGGAATTTCTCAAACTAACTTTGTACTGTCCGAAAACTTGCGGATATTTCATCCCAACGTTCCATTTGATTTAAACAGCTAATTATTATGATTAAGTTTCAACTCATACCAGAAACTACACGAATCTCGTCTTTTCTTATCTTTGTTATTACCAATTGCATTTTCTAATTGTAACTGGTTTGGTCTTACATCCGCTTTGCATGCTGGCATTTTTCTGAAATGTTTTTGAAAGGAAGACTGTTAATTCGTACAGTTTGGAATTTTTTGGACTAATCTTCTCATCTTATTTTCACAACGAATCAGCTGATTATTTAAATATCGGAATTCTTTGAGATGAGTAATTTGTACATTTTATTTATTTATTTTCGGACTGTTATCCTCATCCTCATAGTTGTTGTTTCACGACGTTTTGGCCAACTATTCCTCTGGCCTTCGTCAAGTCGTTAACCGCGACGGGATAGGAATGCTGAATCTATTAACTGTATCTTCAATAATTACTGCCTTCCTTAGTTGTCGTCATCTTGGCTCGTTTTGGCCAACTAATCATGGTTCCAGGTGAGCATTGTCTGAAGATAACAGTTTCAATCCTATCCAAAGCCGGCCAGAGGTTTACTTGGCCAAAACGTGGTGAGACGACAACAACTATAAAAAGATGAGGAAAACAGTCCGCAAATAAATAAATAAATAAATAAAAGAATCAGCTGACGTAATCTCCAACCTTATTCAAGTGTATCTTTCTGAACTCAGGAACCTTTCAGCTGATTTCAGAAATCTGCATGAAATTTAAAACAAAAGCCTTTATTCAATCCATGCGGTGGCATCGTCTCTGTCCTTAAGCCATGACCTGGTAGAAGTCCTAAGTAATTTGCAGTTGTATTCTGAGTATCGCCCATATAGATGATTGAACCTTCAACCTCCAGAAGAGTGTCACTTACAACTGCATTTTACAAGTATACTAGCATGCATTAAAAAGCTTTAAGAAACTGATTTCTAAACTAAACTATCTCTGGCCAGGCCTTTATTTATCACTCTTTCTCTAGAATCCGTCCTTATCACTTTCTCCATATTTTGTTCTTGTCAGCTAATTAACCTAGTGCAACTGTTATACAATGACGTCGACCCTACATTCAGATCAAAGAGTTGGAGTCATGGAAAATGACCTAGAAACAGAAACAATGGGACGACATATATTCTAACCTGGATTGGGATAGCTAAAAACGCAAATCAATGCAACGATAGACATTCCAATTAATAAGAATATCAATATTAGAGAAAACAGAGATAAGTTATAGAGAGCCAGCAGTTGGATGAGTGACACTTCTACATTCGCTCGGCCCAATACCACACCACTAAATCCACATACCGATATCTCTCTCTCTCTCTCTCTTTCTCTCTTTCTCTCTCTCTCTTTCTCTCTCTCTCTGTCTGTCTCTCTCTCTTTCTCTCTCTCTCTCTCTGTCTCTCCCTCTCTCTTTCTCTCTCTTTCTCTCTCTTTCTCTCTCTCTCTTTCTCTCTCTCTCTTTCTCCCTCTCTCTTCTCTCTCTCCATCTCTCTCTTTCTTTCTCTCTCTCTTTCTCTCTCTATTTCTCTCTCTCCCTTTCTCTCTCTCTTTCTCTCTCTCTATTTCTCTCTCTCTCTCTCTCACACTCACTTGTCATATGTTATCAGATGAAATGTAAATAAACTTGTATTGTTGTCTAAATAAGTTGTCTGTTTGATTTCAAAAACGACCGCGAAAGAATAGCAGCGTGTATATAATTTGGCACGCATTTGATAAAAGTGCAGCAAATAAAATATATAGACCAACTATACAACATATCTACTAAATTAAGAAGTCTTGTCCATTCTTTCAGCGTGGCTATACCATTGAAGACTCTTGAAATAACTTTTTTTTTTAATTTATTAAACAATGTTGTACAAAACATTGTAAAAAAAAAAGAAATTAAAATCAATTTTTTGCAACGTAATTCAAAAAAGATCGACCTTTATTTTCTGTACAATAGATATTTACATGTAAGGCAGCTGTGAACGCACATCCTCATAGGATTTAAAATTCTTATAAATTCCTCGCTTGTAAAATTCTTTGTTTTGATATAGGAATTTAACTCATATTCGATCTCCTCTTGCGATGGTAACCTAAGACTAGTGATGGGACGGTTCCTATATTTATCCCGATTCCAATACAATTACTAATTCTGTACCAATTCCCGATTCTGATACAATTACTGATTCCGATTCTATTTAAATTTCTGAAAATAGAGTTTTTTTTTCTGTTGGAGAGGAGTCGGATTAGCACAAAACCCATGTTAAATGCATATATATTTTCATAAATGTAAAAATAGACTTATGAGTTTGACATATAGATTTTAGTTTTACTGGTAGTTTAAAATCAATAAATATTTATCATTTCATCATTAACGAGCTGAAGAAAATTGTTTTAAGCAAAACCAAAGAAATAAAAAGAATCATTTTGGACATTCTAAAATAGACACAAATTTTTCCGATTCCGATACCGATTCCCATATGACAAAAAGTTCCGATTTTTTTCGCCTCCCGATTCTGATTAATCATCTGAACACTAGCTAAGACCAATCTAAATAGTTTAGTAATCTTCGAAATAAATGATAATCTGAGGGAGCTAAATCAAGAGACTATGTAGGATGGGTGAAATTCTAATGGGAGATCTTTGATCAGTAGTGGTGTGTAAGGACAAGCGTTATCATGATGGAAAATGACTCCGCTTCTGTTTGACTAAATAAGAATCTTGCAGAAAAATATGAATATTCTGAAAAGAAAATTATAAATTAATCAGGATGATATGTTTAAGAAATAAAAATATGCATAAAATAAATAACATGTCCGTTCTATACACAGACAAAAGTTTTTGCAGCTATCTGATATATAAATGCGAAAGATAGATAGATAGATAGATAGATAAATAGGTAGATAGATAGACAAGTAGACAGACAGATAGATAGATAGATAGATAGATAGATAGATAGAAAGACTGACAGATAGATAGATAGATAGATAGATAGACATACAGACAGACATACAGATAGATAGATAGACAAGTAGACAGATAGATAGATAGATAGATAGATGGAAAGACAGATAGATAGATAGATAGACAGACAGACAGATAGATAGATAGATAGACAGACAGACAGACAGACTGATAGATAGATAGATAGATAGATAGACAGGCAGATAGATAGATAGATAGATAGATGAGTAGGTAGATAGATAGATAGATAGATAGGTAGACAGACAGATAAATAGATAGATAGATAGATAGATAGATAGATAGATGAGTAGGTAGATAGATAGATAGACAGACAGATAGATAGATAGATAGATAGATAGATGAGTAGATAGATAGATAGATAGACAGACAGATAGATAGATAGACAGACAGACAGACAGACAAATAGATAGATAGATAGATAGATAGATAGATAGATAGATAGATAGATAGATAGATTGTCAATGTAACAATGTTCACAAATATACACATGCCAGAATAGAGATGCATAGTCAGGAGTGAGAATGTTTATTTATATATGTTCGCATGTCTGTCAGATGACTCAATGAAATAAACACCATTATTTAGTTACTTTCACTTTCACTTCATTCTGATGTATAGACAAAACTGACAAGGAAAGAAGATTGAAACAGTTTTGCTGATCAGCGCACTCCAAATAAAGCAGCCCCCCCCACACACACACGCACTCTAATGTTTTGTTTTTATTTGCTTGACCCTTTTCTCTTCTTCTCATCTCTTTCGGCTCGTTCTTTTTATCTTTTCATTTTTTTAACAGCGCACCCACACCCCGTCCTCTACGTATATAAATCTACTCCCTTTTTATTTCATTGGCATTCACACACAAACGCATACGTTCATAAAAAACAAGCATACACACACAAAGACACACATATAAAATAAACACACATAAATATTTTTTTAAATGTTAATAAATATTTTTTAAATGTTAATTATCATCTAAGTCTGATTGCATTACTATATATATACATATATATATACACATATATATATATATATATTTATGTGTGTGCATTCGTTTATACTTGTGTGTGTGTGTATATATATATATATATATATATATATACACACGCACACACAGTATAAACGAATGCACACACATAAAAATAGACATACAAATACTTATATAACTTTCGAACCATTGCTGCATCAACATATTATCACACACTAATTCGAATCGAATGTATTTCTATATAAAAATATGTCAGCAGAATATGCACACAAATGTACATAAAAAATTACAGGGTGTCCATAAAGTCCGTGTGCAATTTTAAAAACGAACTAGCGTTGACCAATCGTAAGAGTCGTATAAATACGATATTTTAATTCATGCAGCATTACCTATATTATGATAGACAATTCTCTATCGATTATTATATTGAATGGTAGTGAAATCAAAACTAATATATATATATATATATATATATATATATATATATATATATATGACTCGAGTGCTATCAGCTAGAATCGAAACCGAAACATGCAACACTACACTCTCATTTTTTACCATTTGTGTCACGCACACACACACACACACACACACATATATATATGTATATATATATATATATATATATATATATATATATATACAAACATATATAATATAAACTACATGACGATCGGGCGATTCCATCTTTTAAAAAGGGATGACAGGTGAATATATATATAAATATATATATATATATATATATATATATATATGTATATATATACCCACATGTCATCCCTTTTTTTAAAAGACGGAATCGCCCGATCGTTGAAGACAAAATTAAAGCAAGCAAGGACGGCCGGGTGGTCCACAGAGTTTTATAATGATATAGATATCTTTATTAGTATTCGCGATAGAAATAATCAATAAACAGGAAAGCAGTAAATCTTTATTTTGTTAAGGTAACATCGGACTTTTCTAGCGTCCACGTAATCCTCCATCATTATCAATTCATATGATAATACAATTTTACATTATATCAACTGATTTTGAGTAATGCATGACGTCATCACTTAAATTTTCAAATCTTCTAATGAACTAGGTCTCACATGTCTTCATAAAAAAGTCTCAGTCCAATTCAGTTCAACTAACCAAAGAACGAAATGTACTTTTCCTCATTTGAAGCCATGGATCAAATTGATTCTGTAACAAGAATATTTCTTTTTACTTTACTACAAATTATTTATTTATTTATTTTTGGTATTTTCTTAGAATCCTTTGGGATGAGGCTTCATAAATTGTGTATTCATTCTTTGACGGCCTGTTATCCTCATCTTTATAGTTGTTCTTGTTTAATCACGTTTCGGACAATTTATCTTCTGACCTTCTTCAGGTGATTAACCGCCAAGAGACAGGAATGCTGAGTCTTGTAACCCTATCTCCAGTAATTACTGCCTTCCATAGTTGTGGTTGTCTCACCACGTTTTGGCCCATTAATCCTTGGGCCTGCTTTGGGTTTAATTGAAACCGCTATCTTCAGACAATGATCACCTGGAACCATAGAGACTCAACGGCTCTCGCCCCTGCGTCACTGGTCCTGAAGTTCACTTTAAGAAGTCCAGAGGATGAGCCGGCCAAAACATGATGAAAACAACTATAAAGACGATGAAAAAAAGAATTAATATACCTAAAACTTGTAATATTTTATGGCAAATATTGACTTAACAACTATATTTAAAACTACGTAAAACTTGTAAATATTTTTTAAAGATTATTTCTAATTTATGAACGAACTTTATGGGCAGCCTGTATATATGAGGTGTTTTGTGTGTGCATGTGTATTTAAACAATTTATATATATATTTATTAAGTATATATATATATAATTATTTTTTTTTTTACTATAATAATTATTAAATACCTACATACACTAATGTTTCATCCTTTCGGGAATCTTCAGTGCAGGGTGTCACGATTAATACCAGTCGAACGATTGGAACCCCGCATCACGAGACATCTCTGGCTCGGTTTAGCGAAGACCTAATCCATTCGGCTACCATTAATCGCGTGAAATAAGGTCGAATTTAAACATTTTAATTTTTAAATGTTCATCTACGTCAGTCAGAGAGTGATCTAATCGTTATACAATGATCTATGCATAAGAGCTAAGTTGACCGACTTTTAATTCAACTGAAAGTGCTCAACGATAAGAAACGAATTTCTTAAAGGGGCTGTCATAATTATCTTTTTACTATAATAATTAATATATATATATATATATATATATATATATATATATATATATATATATATATATATGCAGAATACACGAGTTTCTCGGTGTATATGTATAAAATAAATGTATAAAAATAATTATATATATATATATATATACATACATATATATGTGTGTGTGTGTGTGTGTGTGTGTGTGTGTGTGTGTGTGTATAATCATGAAAAATACAACGAATAGTGAGAAAAGAGCAATATGCATGTAGGAGTTTTATTATATTACTGTTTGTTTTATTCAACATTGTCGTATCTTGCATTATTCTTTTCAAAACACACACATATGTGTGTGTATATCTACATCTACGTATATCACACACACACAAACACATATGTTGGTTTTTAAAAATGGCAATGCGGGAAGGGATTAATTTGTAATAATGACTTATCTCAATTCATAAAATATTTATTTCCGTTCAATTTTATTAACATGCTGAAGTCGTTGCCTTCAGAAAAACGTATTAGTAAAATGAATTATTCATAGCAACTTTATATATATATATATATATATATATATATATATATATATATATATATATATATAAATATATATACATATATGTATATATATATGTGTGTGTGTATACGCATATGTATACACATAATGATTCATAGCATAAGTTTTTATAAGTATATTTGTTCTCTAATTAAATATCTGCATATATAACTGTCTTTTCGATTTTGTCATTCTTAATAATTTTTAGATATTTCATGCCCATGCCATATATATATATATATATATATATATATATTAATATATATATATATATATATATACATATATATATACACATAATTATATATAATTTGGGTCTTTATATATGTAAGTATATTCATTCTCTAATTCAACATACACACATACACACGCACACACACACACACACACACATATATATGAACGTGTGTGAACATGTATTTCACAATTACGTTTATATGTTTATTCATGTGGATATAAATCTGATTCGATTTTAAACATATCAATATATTAGTTTATTAATGAGTGCACTATTATATATATTTCTCTTTCTTTGTGTATATATATATATATATATATATATATATATATATATATATATATATATATATATATATATATATTGAGAAAAATAGAAAAACCGAATGAAATTATTAAGAAAAATCAACGTTTCGTCCTTATTTCAGAGGACATCTTCAGGATAATTGAAATAAAAATGTAAGAAAAGAAAAAGACATAGATCGTGCGAAAAAGACAGTTTTTGAATCCTACCCATGTCGGGAAGGACAAACATATGTGTGCGTATCTTCCCGACATGGGTAGGATTCAAAAACTGTCTTTTTCGCACGATCTATGACTTTTTCTTTTCTTACATTTTTATTTCAATTATCCTGAAGATGTCCTCTGAAATACGGACGAAACGTTGATTTTTTTTTTAATAATTTCATTCGGTTTTTCTATTTTTCTCAAAACATAACGTCAACCACCGCTGTTATTTTTTCATTCCTTATACATACATATATATATATCTATATCTATATCTATATCTATATCTATATATATATATATATATATATATATATATATATAAATTAAATTAGTTTGTATACGCCAATCGTAATAGATTAAACATTTATACGTTTATAACTTTCCCATTATCTTTTTTCAATTAGAAAACTTATCAATCATATATAAAATTGATAAAGTGCAAGGTCAATGAATCTATTTTCAGAGCATATATAGTGTAATATGATAGCTTTCAAAATTCAAAAATCAAGTCTCCTTAATTGGTAGTTTATTACACTTCAAAAGGAAAATTATTACAATATTGTTTCGTTTTCAACTGGCAAATCAATAAAATTATGTATTTGTCTCATTTTTAGTGGCTTACTCATCAGATACATTCTTTAAAATACATAGAAAAACACACTATTTTGAACAACTTACATTGTTCAAATAACCGACACATACCTTCAACATTCTTCTATTAGTCTTGAAGATTATTTTCTTGGCTTGTTAGTTGCAAACGAAACAATATTGTTTATATTAAAACACGAACGCACACACAAACACACTCACAAATGTATATATTTATATATATGCATGAATGTATATATATATATATTTGTCACTTGAATTTTCAGTGTAAATTGCATCTCGCAGATCGATAATTGATTCTAACTAGGGTTTCTTCCATTTCATAATTGTACCATGTTCTTTGCACGATTGTTATGCAATTCACTTTATTTTCCTGAGAAATATACTTATTCTTATCCGGAAATTAAAAACAAAATCAGCTTGCTTCACTATTATGAGAATCGTCATTGTTCTGTCCATTTTAACAATTACACAAGCAATTACATTTGTTTAAATAAAATATTAATCTTTTTTTTTACACAGAGATCACCACTTATCAAGGCCCGGAAGCCACTCAGGGATAAGGGTTATTGCAAGTACATTACGTTAGTGTGGAGATTTGATGAAGTGTTACTTAAGGGGGCGGTTCATGAGGAATTGGTTAACGTTGAACTTGAAGACATCCAAGTTGTAGTTCGGTGGGAAGCAGGCAAATTATTAACGACATCGTGAATTTGATGTTCTCTAAAAACTTCCATCTTCGCCAGGGTGAATACCACACTACGTGCCAGACATGAAATTGCTCTTCTGGAAAATACCTTATCAGACAAATATTTTAATTGTAAAAACAATGGAAGAAATTTGATATTCCCTGATGATAATTTCACTCAGAATTCTTCAACGTCTTTTATGTGAAATTGCGACATTGGATAATAATTTCTTTAGACAAATCCAAGCAAACTTAGTAAGTTACATAGCCGATAGTTATTTAGTTTTCGTACTGTAGATATAGTGATTTAGGAGCATGTTTTACAAAGAATTTACCACTTATCAAGGCTCGAAGGCCACTCGAGCAAAAATATTATTAAGTGTACGGTAGTAATTGGTACAACAATAGTAATGGTTAGTAGTGGGAATTTGGTATAATTTGATTATTTAAGAGGAAAGTTCAGCTAGAACTTATTTACATTGGACTTGAAGATGACCATATTGTATTCAGCTGCAAAGTAAGCCAGCAGAACAGAGTTCTACAGGTGAGCAGTTCTACGAAAAATCTTCGTTCGTGGAATCTGCATTTAGATTTTGGCACAGATAGAGAGTGGGGGGGGGAGTTGTTGATAGTGGTTTTAGATAGACGAATGTCTTTTGTGAAAGTTTAGCAAGGGGGACCATAGATTGGAAATCAGATGAGCACTTGCGATGAAAATAACTATAGTGCAGAGACAGGCTAGCAATGTCTCTTCCGTGGGAAAGAAGTTGCAGGGAAGAGAAAATTACATTGCTCACTAGGTTTCAAAGCCGTTTTTGAACTCTGTCAAGACAGGATAGGGGTCTCTGAACAGTTTTTGCCTAGATGTGGCAATACTATTCCATCCTAAGCTCTTATACAGGTAGAGGATTGCATCCCCAGTGAGACTTCATTAGAAATAAAAGTGTAGTAGTTCCTATCTCTTTTAGGAGATAATTTAATAATCAGAGCTGTTTTCTCTTAGAACAACAGTTTTTCCACAGCCAATGAACTTATATTCCTCAATGACTGTCCAATCTGAGGAGACTTGAATGTGTGAGACTAGAGTGATCTCTCTCGGGAGTAAATCTGAGTAAGAAGTAGATAGATGCAGATTGAAGGTTCTGAAAATACTTAAATTGTCAATTCTAACTTATATACAATATCGTTGCCACATCTGAACTGGTGCACAAATCTTTAGCATATTCATCTTGGACAGGGTACAAAAAATGGGGACATCATATTGATGATGGGATAAATTATTCCCAACCAGAATTAAGGCAAAATGCTGCCTTTCTGTATGAATAATTGAATGTGTTCAAGTATCGCAAATAAAACAAACAAATAAAATCACACTTCTAAACTATTTATATATATATCTGTCTATCTGTCTGTTTATCTATCTATCTATCTATCTATCTATCTATTTATCTATCTATATGTCTGTTTTTCTGTCTGTCTATCTATCTAATAAAGTCTCTATCTATCTGTCTATATATCTCTATAAGTTTGTATATCTATCTATCTCTCTCTCTCTCTATCTATCTTTCTATCTATTAAACACTACATCTATCTGTTTATCTATCAATCTATCTATCTGTTTGTTTGTCTCTCTGTCTATCTGTCTACTAAACTCTATTTATATCTATCTATCTATCTATTTGCCTGTCTGTCTATTTATATGTCTGTCTATCTATCTATCTATCTATCTCTATGTCTATCTATCTATATTATTAAAGGAGAGTAACTTAGTCTTATTAGCATCAAATGTTACCATCCATTTACGCCCCCATTCCACTACGGTCGGTAGGTCATTTTTTAATGATTCAGTCATTGTCTTAGATTTGTGTACATCCGCTCTTCCTCATGCATATTATAGCACATTGTATCATCAGCAAATATACCCATCTCAAACACAATATTATTGGAGAGGTCATTGAAGTTCTGAGGAATAATAGTCGTCCAAGGATCGACCCTTGAGGCACTCCTGCATTAATGTTATGCTGCTTGGAACGTAGATCAATGATAACCTGGATGGTCCTATTGTATAAGAAGGATCTAATTATATTTAGTATTCGTCCAGTTATAACGTATGATTTAATTTTTAATTCGCAGCCCGTCATGCCAGACTTTATCAAAGGCTTAGGATATATCGAGGGCTACAGCCCTGGTTTCATCCACCTTATCCAGTGCATGGTATATGCGTTCAGAGATGACTGTTAAAATATCTGCAGTAGAACTACGTTACCTAAATCTGCACTGTTTCCCAGAAAGATGATTAGCTTTTGCAAGGTAGTGGACTAGTAATTTATTGATTAGCATCTCAAAGATTTTAGCAAAGAGGGAAACGAGACTGACAGGGCGATAATTGAGAGGGTCAGTCCTTTCGCCAGAATTCTTGTACACTAGTACCACAAAAGCCATCTTCCAGCTATTAGGGAAGCAGGATTCATAAGGCATTTATTGTAGAGTTTGGAAAGTACAGGAGCTAGCTCAGCTGAGCATTTCCTAATTAGCAGGGATGGGATCAGGCTCACACGCCTTGGAGGTGTCTTAGTTTTTTAGGATGTCGAGGACATGAGAAGGGGTAGTTTTCAGATCGTTAATTGTGGCTTCTGTCCACATTAGGAAATTTGAGAGGGAGTTGTTTGTTGGCCTTAGGGTGAAGTTGGAGGCGAATCTATGAGCAAGCAATTCCACCTTTTCAGCTGCCGTGCATGCAACATTCTGGTTGTTGGATAGTGAGGGTATTACTGATTGCCCTTTTTTCACTACACTATTATAAATTTTTCAACAATCACGAGTTCTTTCTGCGATTCTATGGGCTCCCTGGTTATTTCAGCATGTCTTCTTTTAGCTGAGGTGATTACTATTTTACAATGATTTCTAGCATCTATAAATTTTTGCGTATTTGCATTTAACTTATGATGTATGAACCAGCAGAGTGCATGCTACCTTTGTGCAATGGTAGCTGCACAATCTGTAGTGAACCATGAAAGTGAATGGGGCTTGCTATAATACTGCCGTGCGGGGAAATCTGCTTCAATGTTCACTGTGCACCATTCAGTTTTCTCATTGAAACACTGTTCAGAAGGGAGAGAGAAGATATTGGTCACTAGGGCATCTCTGAAATATTATCTGGGAGCTTCCCAGTCAGCCCTTTTGTAGTACCTTGTTCTTTTAAGCAATGGCTCCTCACCTTGGGGTTAGGATTTAAGTATGATGTCTACTGATACTACTAGGTGGACTGTGGGCATTAGTTATACAATCCTCAGGTACTGTGGTAAGGAATAGGTCTAGAAGTGAAGCTTGCTGGTGGTCACGATCTGGGAGGCAAGTTGGGAACATGACTGTCTGTGTCAGGGAATGGGTTATATATATAAGCTATAAGTAGAACGTCCAGCTGCACCTGTGTGACCTGAGAAACCAAGTCAATTTTAATGGTGAACATTAAAGTCACCAAACAAATGTATTTGGATTTTACCATCTGAGGAGTGTGCTGCATCTATATTATCAGAGATATGGTCAATTAGGGCACAGTCCTGGCGAGGGAGAGCGGTAGAGAAAATATAAGTAACTAATGCAGTTATGAAGGGCTAGACAGAAACACATAATGGCCTGGCCATCCGATTCCAGACGTTGCTCTCAAGTTAAGGGGAGGGTGCTTTGAATATAGACTCAAGGCCCGTGCATATATATATATATATATATATATATATATATATATATATATATATATATATATATATATATATATATCCGAATCCGTACAGCAGAGAGGGAGGTATCCTGTCATGTTATATTTATATACATATACATATATATATATATATATATATATATATATATATATATATATATATATATTATTATTATTATTATTATTATTATTATTATTATTATTATTATCATTCTTTATGTAAATACATGTATATCCTGCTACTATGTGCAGCCTGTTTCAATCATATTTGAATTCATCATGGAAGAGAAATCAAAATACAAAAATTGAAAAGGTTCCAGACCTTTTCAATTTTTGAGGAGAAGAAAAATGCCATGACTGGCATGAAATTCTTCTGGGTTTAAATCCATAGGAACTTCTTAGGAAGTTTTTTATGGATTTAAACGAATAGGAACTTCATGCCAGTCATAGCATTTTTTCTCATCTCATAATTTGAAAAGGTCTGGCACCTTTTTAATTTTTGTATTTTAATTTGCCTTACCTGATGAAATCAAATATGATTGAAACGGTCTGCACATCGCAGCAAGATAAGTCTGTATTTACATAAAGAATAATAAAAAAAAATACAATTTGCTCTCTTTGATTGAGCACTATCAACAACCCTTTTTGACATTCAATTATTCTTAATTTTTGGATATCTTTCTACCTGGAATATATATATATATATATATATATATATATATATATATATATATATATATATATATATATATATATATATGTACCGTCCTGATCAAAATCATAAGACCACTTAAGAAAGTAAGTGTTTACACATATTATCGAATTTTTAATCAAACAAATGGTTGAAATCATTGCCAAAAGGGAAAATATGATGGAAAAAAATGAAATCTGCTTCATTCAAAACATTAACCCTGATCTAATAATTATTTTTTAAAAAGCAAACATTTTCACCTGGTTAAAATGATAAGAGCACTGATAATTTATCTAATAAAATGCAATTATAAATTACTAAAAAGTGTCTCAGTATTTAGTATAACCTCCATTATTACGAATTACTTCAAAAATTCTCTTCGGCATGCTTGCGACTAAGTTTTTTATCAGTTGCGAAGGAATTTTATCCCATGTACTGAAAACTGAATCAGAAAGTTCCTTTATCGAATCATACTGGGTTCCATCATTGAACACTTCTTTTGCCATCCATCCCCAAAGATTTTCAATGGGATTGAGGTCCGGAGAACATGCTGGATGATCTAACAATTCTATATTATTTGGAGAAAAGTATTCTCGTGCTTGACGAGAAATGTGTATCACAACGTTGTCTTGCTGGAAAATCCAATTTCTTCCACACAGACGTGGACCTTCAGTCCTGATAAAAGCATTTTCAAGCATTGAAATGTACTTCAATGATGTTTGCCGGCCTTTCACTACTTGCAACTTTAGGGTCCCAGCTGACGATAAAGCACCCCCAGATCATTAAAGACCTTCCTCCACTATGCCGAGTTGAAAAAGTCTCTTTGGGCAAATTTTTATCATGCCAATAGTGTTAAAATCCATCTGGACCATCTAGATTAAACTTTTTCTCATCAGAGAAAATTACATTTTCTCACTTCTCTTCATCCCAAGTCTGGTATTTGGCAGCATATTTAAGTCGGTTAGTTTTGTGTTGTTCAAGAATATGTGGTTTCTGCAGTCGTTTAAATGATTGAAACATTTCATTTTCAGATGCCTTCTGGTGGTTTTAGGACTACATTCTGCTGCTGCTTGACTTTTCAATCGACTTGAGCTCATACTGGAGTTTTTTTTAAACTTCTTCTGATACGGCGATCCAGTAATGGGGTTATTTTTTTGGTCGACCTGGACTCTTTTTGTGCCCATATTGATCTGGATTTCTTAAAAATTTGTGATGACCGTTTTGCTACGATTCACTTCGTTTGCAATGGATCTATGGGAGAGTCCACCCCTATTAAGCTCAAAGATCCTTCCTCTCTCAAACTCTGATAATGGTTTCCCTTTTGCCATTTATAATTTAGTAAGATGTGTTTTTATCCATTAACAAGTTGCTTTTAGTAACATAGACAGCTTTTCGTATTCATTTTTTCAAAACTAGCAGATTTTATTAAAGTGGTCTTATCATTTTGACTAGGTGAAAATGTTTGTTTTTTTAAAAAATAATCATTAGATCAGGGTTAAGGTTTCGAATGAAGCAGATTTCATTTTTTTTTTCCATCATATTTTCCCTTTTGGCAATGGTTTAAACCATTTATTTGATTAAAAATTCGATAATATGTGTAAACACTTACTTTCTTAAGTGATCTTATGATTTTGACCAGGACTGTATATGACCCCGGGACACGGTACCCCTAGTATACGTTTTTTTAAGGTTACGATGTCGAATACGATGTTTTTCCGACCCCCTAGTAAGGGTATTTCCCCTGCCTTACGGTGCTATTCATAATGTTATTGGATTATATACATGTGTATTATACACTGTACTGTATTTTCTTACTAATGTTTAATGCCGTCTCTCGGGTGTCTACTATATGTATATATATAGTAAGTTATAAAATATATATGGCGATTAAGCTGCACTGAATATTCCGCGTTTCATCCTCTCTAGGACTCTTCAGGCTTATGCACATAAGCCTAAAGAGTCCTAGAGTGGACGAAACGCGGAATATTCAGTGTAGCTTAATCGCCATATATATTTTATAACTTACTAGCTAGCTCTACCTACGTATTGAGCACTTTTAAAGTAAATACTTAAAGTTTACGCATAAATTTATACTTTCGTATATTAATTTTATGTGAGTAAATGAAGTAGTTATATATATATATATATATATATATATATATATATATATATATATGAACAAATGATTAATAAAACATCTTGAAAAAGAGTTAAAAACATATTTAATTTTAAAAAGGAAGCACAAGATAAGTGGATAGAGTTTATTTCATATATATATATATATATATATATATATATATATATATATATATATATATATACTTATTTCTCTGTTTATATCTCCCTTTCTATATATCTCACTCTGAATCTATCTATTTTATCTATCTCTTTCTATCGCCACACATATGCACACACACACACACACACACACATGCACATACACTTGCACACATATACACACACACATATATACACACACACACGCATATATATTACCTCTACTTATATCCATTTGTCTACCTATTTCCCTCTGCTTATGTAGCTCTACCTATGTCACTCTCTATCTATTTATTTATCTATCTCCCCTTTTCTTTTTCTCTCTGCACCCCCCATAAGAAATATATATACGTGTGTGTGTGTGTGTGTGTGTGTGTGTGTGTGTGTGTGTGTGTATGCGTGTTTATTTTGCAAGTAAAAAAGAAATCGTGGAATATTTATATTTCTCCGTGTTTCACCACGAAAGCGTCGTGCATTTTATTTCATGTTCTATTGCATTGTTCCTACTGCTATTATATTGCTAGATTCTCGGTGTGTGCCCCCCCCCCACCATTCCTTCGTTTGTCCCCTACAATCGAAACAGCCAGTTGATTCTATTTTCTTTTTTTTTTTTTTTTACAAATAAATTCTTTTTTTCTCCAGTCTTATACTCCTTTCTTCCCTTTCACCGTAAGTTGCTTATAGGCATTTTTTTTTTATTCTCTTAAAGTTTCTTTGTTTTTATGTTGCATTTTTTTCATTTGAAATAGTTTGCTTAGATATTTTACATACATGCATTCGGTTTTGTTTTGTTTTTTTCATTTTTTTTTTATTATATTTTATTGTCGTTATTCGGTCCTATTTATGTATATAAGCAATTTGTATTATATCGGGTTTTCATAGATTTTTTTATTTGCTTTAGTCATTTTTTTTCTCGAAGAAATGAATAAATGGGGGAGGCAGAAGAGATTTATCTTATATATTTTATTATTACTGTCAATAGACGATGCGTCTTGAGTATATGCGGTAGTTTAAACAACAACAACAAAAAAAAGTTTTTTGTGGGGTACAAGATTACAGGCGATCGGACACCGGTGTTGCTCTGTTTTTTTTTTTTGTTGTTTGGACTAGGATCAAAATGTAGTAGCTGTTCTGTCCTTGGTTATGTTTGTTTTTTTAATTCACAGTCTCTGTTTGCTTGCATCCCTCGTGGATATCTATCTATCTATCTATCTATCTATCTATCTATCTATCTATCTATCTATTATCTATCTATCTATCTATCTATCATCTATCTATCTATCTATCATCTATCTATCTATCTATCTATCTATCTATCATCTATCTATCTATCTATCTATCATCTATCTATCTATCTATCATCTATCTATCTATCTATCATCTATCTATCTATCTATCTATCTGTCTGTCTATCTATCTATCTATCTATCTATCATCTATCTATCTATCTATCTATCTATCTGTCTATCTATCTATCTACTTTTATCTCTATCTCTTTCAACTGTAATCAAGCCCATATTCCTTTTATTTTCTTTGAAAGTTGATGAGTCCCTATTCTTCTGATGAGTGAGAGCAGAAGAGATAAAAAGAAAAAATTAACGTAATAATTCTATGAATGGGTCTACGCTACGAAACAGGTGCTTTCAGGAATTGAACAGTTTAATATGCTGAAATAAATAAATAGTAAGATGAACAACATCTTGAAATTTGGAAGATAGACTTTTTGTCATTTATTTGTCTACATTTATTGTCTATATATATATATATATATATATATATATATATATATATATATATATATATATATATATATAAATAAAATTAATATTAGTAATTATTTTTATGCCTACAGACACCAGTGTTTCATGCTTACGCAATCATTAGTGTAGGAAGTGATGATTACTGCTGTTCAGGATATTCGAATGTAGTCACAAAGTCACTCTTGACTTTGTAGGCCGAAATTCTACCTCCAATCCCCCAGCAATTAACACAAGAATTGAAGGAAATCATGTACCTACATATGCCCAATCAGCGGACAATAACAGCAAACAGTCAGAAAGTATTCAACGACAGGACATCGAAAGATTGCCTTGTGCTAAAGCTTTTTCTGGTACTCTTGCATAATTGTATAATTCTGTAAAAAAGGGCTCAGCTTTATTTTCTTAAAGGGGCTTTTAATAAATGTAATATTAAAAAAAAATAAATAGATATTAAAAATTACTGAACGTCTGAACAACATCGTTACCGTCAGTTTCAAATCCAAGCAAAGGTAACCAATATCTGGCCGTCTATGTTTATAGCCGTCTCCACAGAAATGGTGACTCTATACGTTTTTTTTTTTTAATCCTCCATCTTATTTTCATTTTTACAATCAGTTTTATTTTTAATGTTGAATTTCGACCAGCAATTTTTCCCATATATACGTCGTGGTTAAGTGAGGATTTAAAAAAAAAAAAATTTCTTTGATTTGAGGTAGCATGGTCCCCGATTGCCCTCGTTAAAGTTCCGGTTTCATGGAAATTAATAATTAAAACAAAAATGAATATAAAAAGTAAAAATATTCGAAAAACAACCCCCCCCCAGCTAAAAAAAAAAAAAAATTTTAATGCAATATTAAAAATTGGAAGAACTTTTAAATAAAATCGGATATAGATACGAGGGTGTTCCAAAAGTAATGCCTCCTATTTTTAATTCTGCCCGAATGAATCAGAGGGAATTGCAAATTGCATTGTTATGATGACTGAAATCGTGCATTTACGACCTAAAAGTTTCATCTCTCTGTATTAATGGTGTGAGACTCTAGGAAAGAAACCCCTGTCATGGACGTACGCCAGAAGCAGAGATGCGTTATTGAGATCCTAGCAAAAGTGCATTGAGAATGGTGGTGACTATGTAAAAAAAATAAATTCTGGAGTACAAAAGGTCGCTCGTTTTAACGGTACTGCTCTCCCATCTTCATAGCTCTTGAACTTTGTGAGTTAAAAAAATAGGAATCTTTATTTTTCAGGAACCACCCTTTGTTTGTTTGTTTTTTGTTTATAAATATTCATAATAAAACCCTTTTTTCTATTTATTTAAAAAGAATGTTATAAAAACATGCAATTTTTTGTGTTAAGATAATTATAAAATTATTGCGTGTAACTAAATTCCACAACTTCTTTTAACTCATGAGAATCTCATAAGAATTTCAAAACTAGTTTAACTGATGTTCTTTTCGACAGTTTCTAAACTCTTTTCAAATTTAAGAAAAATCACGAAATAATTCATTTCCTTAACATAATATAAAGAAACTATTAGAATGACTGACTCTTTTTTAGGAAGAAACCGAAATGCATTATAGAAAATTAAATTTCAGAATCAAATTATTTTTGAATATGATACATAAGATTTAATTTTATTTCATGCTTTTGTGTTTTCAATTTTGACGGATAATCGATTAATAATAAATGAAAAATAATCGATTAATGAGAAATGAAAAAATAATAGATAAATAATAAATGAAAAATAATCAATTAATAATAAATGGAAAATAATCGATTAATAATAAATGTAAAAATGATTGATTAATAATAATGAAAAAAATTATCGATTCATAATAAATAGAATATCTATTAATAGTAAATGATGAAATAATCGATTAATAATAAATGAAAAAAATAATCGATTAATAATAAATGAAAAAATAACCGATTATTAATAAATTAAAAAAATAACCGATTATTAATAAATAAAAAAAATCGATTAATAATAAATAAAAACAATAATCGATTAATAATAAATGAAAAAATAACCGATTATTAATAAATTAAAAAAATAACCGATTATTAATAAATAAAAAAAATAATCGATTAATAATAAATGAAAAAAATAATCGATTAATAATAAATGAAAAAATAACCGATTATTAATAAATTAAAAAAATAACCGATTATTAATAAATAAAAAAAATAATTGATTAATAATAAATGAAAAATAATCGATTAATAATGAATGAAAAAGTAATATGTAAGTCATGCAGAGATGACAAATACACACATAGACATAGGAGAAGCTGTCACATAATATGCATACAAAGATAAGTTTTATTATTTGAATTATTCAGACGACTGTTCTGATTTTAAATGTTATTTCCACAACGTTTCGACCGATGTAACCTCCAACCTTCTTCAGGTGCATCTTGTGTAACTCAGGAATGTTTCTGCTGAACTCGGGAATCGACGCAGAATACTTTATTTAATTCATGTGGTTAGCATGCTCTTGTTGCATCAGCCATGATTGAGTAGAAGTCCTAACTAAATCACAATTATATTCTTAATATCACCCTTGCTGAGGATTGAACCTTCAACCTCCAGAAGAGTGTCACTTGTCCGTGGTGATCTGTCGCATAATCGATAAAGTACTTGGTAAAATTCAGTAGTAAAACACTCGTCTAGCCAAAACCACTATTAATAATTTCCCTAAACTTAAATGTAGATTCCATGAACAAAGTTTCTTTCTTAGAACTGCACGCCTGTGGAACTCTCCTCCGCCTGCCTGCTTTCCAGATTGTCGTCAAGTCCAATGTAAACAAGTTCTTGACGAACCGTCCTCCTAAGTAATCCAAATTACAAAATTCCCACTTATGTTTACTACGCTATAATCACATTGACTAATGTATACCCATTAACCCTTATCCTCGAGTGGCCTCTGCTGAAGAAGGTCAGAGGTTACATCCACCGAAACGTTGTGAAAATAACATTCAAGATGCGAACAGTAGCTTGAATGATGCAAGTGATGCAGATTATCAGTCCTCATCTCAAAAATTCAAAAACATTTCAGAATTTGAATTAAGTGCAGCAGCAATTTGAAAAGATGAAAGAAAAAAGAAATGATTTTAAACTAAATTTAAATAATAATAATGATAATCGATGGTTGGATGATTCTCAGCGATTTCAACCACTAGACTGTGGCCTTCATCAGTGGTGGGGGAAATAAAGCAACATATAAAAAGCATGTGTGTCTATGTGGGAAGTGGAAACTGGCAATATTTATTTATTTTGTTAATTTTATTTTAAAAAAAAAAAATTCCTGTTGTCCACTTCAACCCACACATCCCAAGCATTATATAGGGTTCCATGCTTCTCGGTTTGTTTTTCCTATGTTTTTATTTTATAACATTGAGTACACTATAAACTAACATCTATAACATTTATAACACTGAGTACACTATAAACTAACATCTATAACATTTATAACATTAATTACACTATAAACTAACATCTAAGTTTCTGTATATATATATTATTCCTTAATTGGAATTCATTTTTTGAGATGAGCATTATATATTAATTTATTTTTATTTCAGACTATAACAAAACAACAACTAATAAAGATGAGACTTATAGTCCGAAATAAAAATAAATTAATCTAAGTTTCTGCTCAAGAACTACTCGCCTATAGAACACAACACCACGGGGCTGCTTCCCAGCTAACTACAACATGATTGTTTTACAGCCCAATGTTAACAAACTCTTGTCAAGCCATCCTCTTAAATAATCATATTCTGCCCGGTTCCATTACTAATCGTCAGGGTGTTGTCACACTGTCTACCTTACAAGCTCATTAACCTAATCCCCAAATGGCTTTTGGGCCTAGTTAAGCGGTATCCTGTTAATACATTTAAAAATAAATAAATGCAATTACATTAGTTTTAGAATGCATTTTTTTTTTCTAATTTCATTGTGAAACTTGAAAAAATTATTTATATGTGCAAAAGTTGTTTTTTTTGCCAGTAATGATGAAGGAAAATATACTACACTGTCATCTTCCCAAAGGAGGCAGCAATGCCTGGGAGAAAGATCCTATGATAACAGAAAAGATACTATACTATTCCTCCCATAATTTCAGTATTTTAAAAGAGTACATTGCTATGACTGTTGCCAAATCTGGGCATGAGCTGCTCGGCGTGACCTATCCTGCCTTGATGGAGTTCAAAACTAACTTCATAATCTAGTAAGTGATGCCCTTTTCTCTTCTCTGCAACCTCATTTCACACAGAAGAGACATGGTGAGCCTGTCTCTGCTCTATCGTTATTTTTATGGCAAGTGCTCGACTGAGCTCAAATCTATGGTCCCCTTTCGCTAATCTTTTACAAAAAACATCCGTCTAGCCAAAATCACTATCAATAAATTCACCCACTCTCTATCGTTGCCTAAACCTAAACGTGAATTCCATGAAAAAAGCTTCTTTTCCCAGAACTGCCCGCCTGTGGAACTCTGTTCTACTTGTCTACTTTCCAGCTGACTACAGTATTGTTATCTTCAAGTCCAACGTAAACAAGTTCTTATTGAACTGTCCTAAAAAATATACCAAATTTCCACCACAAACGATTACTACGCTATTATCCCAATGACTATAGTACACACATTAACCCTTATCTTCGAGTGGTCTCTGGGCCTTGATATGTTGTAATTCGTTTGTAAAAAGATGTTTGTGCATAAACAGAAGTAATGGTATATGTTTGACTTCAGACAGAAAATAACAAATCTCCATGAGTAATATATATATATATATACATATATATGTGTGTGTGTGTGTGTGTGTGTGTGTGTGTGTGTGTGTGTGTGTGTGTGTGTGTGTGAATAAAAAATCAATACGAAAAATATATAAATGTTTATATCTTTTCTGTATTTAATTCCAATGTGTTGACGTGTAGGAATACAAAAAGTCTTTTGAAAAAAAACAAGAATGTTTCTTTCAAAAGCACATAATTTTCGACCGATCCTTCAGTCTTCCTCTGTCTGTTTATCTGTTCCACTGTTTCTCAGAAACTACTGATATTTTGTAAAGATCTTTGTTATGATAACGTGTAGTGAACTAAGTATTATGGTATTCGTTCAATGCAGTTTGGGGTTAATATGGATTAGTCACTACAATACCACATTTACTCTAGAAGGAACGGGGACCAGTAATAGAAGAGTACAAAGTTGTAGCACTCTTTCTGAAGCCAAGCCTGGGTCTCTTTGGACTTGTGGGCTGGTGTCGAGTCCTGCTGCCCCACCCAGGGTCTATCAGCTACCACCTGATTGCACCAGGCGATCACCACACTGTTCAGTACATCCAGGTACACATTTCTGTTGATTTTCGAGCCGCCTTCGGAGATGTGAGGTGGCTGGATGTGATCCTCATTTGAAACCACACCAAAAACTATAACCGGGGCCGAAAACTTTGTTTTCATCACACTGAGGACGTCCCTGTTATTCGTGGCAATCCAGCAATGCATTTTGAGGGTGCTGGCAACGGTCCTGTTGTCATAACTTGGATCGATAGAGAAAAGCGCATCTCCGATCTCGCTTGTTGAACATTGTGTAACTTTCAGACATGATAGAAGGCTCCTATCGCTCTTGAGATTTGTACACAACCAGCAAACTAGTAGATGGTCTGCAACAACAACAACGACAACAACAACAACAACAACAACAACAAAACTGGTTTTCATAAAACGGAAATGGAATCATGTCGTCTTTTCTAGAGCGACAATTTTATTGTTCCATCCTGTAATCTTCAAATGGGATTTTAGTCTTGATAAGTGTTGACTCGTTAATATAATAAAAAAAACGAAAAAAAAAAGGTTCCTTGTGAAATCTATTGATGCCTATTCCTACAGAGATTCCTACAGAAATCTATTGATGCCTATTCGACAGAGATTCGAAAAAGTGGTAAAAAATTGAAAATATATAACAAATAAATGTGATCAAAGGCAAGATATTTACTCTTCTACCTATCTGGAAAAGCTTTTAATGGTTTTACTCACTCTAAAACATTTATTTGATTCGAAAAACAACTAGTGTCGAGCGTTAGGTGAGAACAAGAAAAAATAGCTGCAAATTGACACCTAAATATTTGAAGTCTCAAAAATCACTTAAAAATAAAATAACCACCCAATATATGTGACAGTAATATATGCATTAGTGTTGGGTCGATTGATCGGAATCGGAATCAGGAATTGAAAAAATTGGAAATTTTGGGGGTATCAGAATCGGTATCGGAACAAATTGTGCCTATTTTCCGATGCCAACAACGATTCTTTTTATTGGCTTTTTTATTTGATTTTCTTTAAAGAAAAATATTCTACTAGTATTCTGATAGTAATACTAAAATAGTGAATATCTGTTGATTTTAACCCAATAACAAAACTAAAATCGATAGATCATCCCTCACAAGTGTATCCTTACGTTTAAGAAAACGTTTAACATGTGTTTTTACGGTAGTCGTGAAAAATAATAACTTTATAGTTAAATATGTAGAGATTTAGAAAG
The DNA here is from genome assembly GCF_053919585.1 of Euprymna scolopes. Classification (NCBI taxonomy): domain Eukaryota; kingdom Metazoa; phylum Mollusca; class Cephalopoda; order Sepiida; family Sepiolidae; genus Euprymna; species Euprymna scolopes. The sequence goes on along the minus strand of NC_136497.1, from coordinate 82,798,856 downwards.
AATCGGAATCGGTAATTGTATCGGAATCGGTAAAAATATTAGAATCGTCGCATCTCTAATATATATATATATATATATATATATATATATATATATATATATATATATATATATATATATATATAAGTATATAGGGTGATTGGAAAATAGTAATTTATTACTGAAATATGTTTCTGAACTTTTTAGATAAGGATTGATATTTCAATTATTTGGACTACTTTTTTCATCTTAAGAGTTATTTTTCCAACGTTTCGGCTGGTGTAACCTTCGACCTTCTTTAGTTAACCTTCGTGAAGTCGCTCGTATATTAATATATGCGTATATTAAGAGTTTCTTATAAATAAGTTTTAAATAAAAAAAACTATGCTTGTAATATCAACGTCAGTGCGAAAATAACTCAATTTTATAGGCATATATACAACTATAAAGTTGAGGTCCTTACTCGATTTGACAATGATACTATCAGCCTACGTTTTCTATTTGTATCTATTTGCTCCCCCCCCCACTCCAACCTCAAGCAAAACGTGAGACAAGATCGTTTTTAATATCATAATATCAGCTCTCTAAAAAGAGACAATCAGGCATTTGTAAAAATTAAAAATTGCCTTAGTATAGAAGGCTTTACTCTACAATGACGAAGAGGAAATTAATTTAAGTGTAGCATCAGAACAGATACTACACTGTATTTTTTTCTATTTAAAAATTATTTAAACGAACTTCTTAATATACTCAGTCATGAATATGCGAGCGACTTCATGAAGGTTAACTAATTTACAAATTTCTTTGAAAAACGAGCATTCATTAATTACTTATTCATTTTTTATGGTTTCTTATTAGATGATTAATATATATATATATATATATATATATATATATATATATATATATATATATATATATATAGTTTCGTAAAAATGGTAATTGGTAAAACCTGAAGAGAGTGCTCAATACTATTGCAGAGCAAATGTGCGTTTTATTTTTTATTACCGTTTTATCCGTTCAATTACATATGTTTCGGATGCTGGACCATATTTACGATCAGAATCGGAATCGAGAATCAGAAAATTCAGAGTTTTTTGGGGTATCGGAATCGGTATCGAAATCAGAAAAATTGGAGCCTATTTTCCAATGCCAACACCGATTCCTTACATTATCTTTTTAATTTGATTTTGGTTTAATAAAAGTCTTCCACTGATTGTAGAAATAATAAAATAATAAACGTATTTATTGATTTGAACATTCAGTAAGATCTCTATATCACCCCCCCACACACCCACCCTAAAGTGTGTTTTCACGTTTGAGAAAATATAGGCACATTTTAGATGTTTTTTTTTACAGTAATTAGGACAAAATAACCATTTTATAGTTAAATATTTACAGATGTATGAAGAATTGGAATCGGTAATTGTATCGAAATCGGGGAAAAATATTAAAATCGTCCTATCACTAATATATATATATATATATATATATATATATATGCATATATATATGTACACACACACACACACACACACATATATATATATATATATATATATATATATATATATATATATTTATATATATACTAGCAAAAGTACCCATCGTTGACTGGGTTCAAAAGCAGCCTACTGAAAATGGACTCTGATTTATGAAAGTATGATAGGTTAATAAAAGGAAGGGTTGTAAAGAGATAGTTTGGGGGTATCAAAACCAAAGCAAAATATGATGAAAGTAAAAATAAAATAGATAAACTCCATAATTTATTATACCATACCTGTTAACACTGGAACACTTATCACAATATTCTGTGGATCTATATTAAAAAATCTTGTTAAACTTTGTGACATATTTCCATTCTATGGAGGTCAGGCGCGAACGAATACCCCATAATTTTATTATACCATATTTCTTCAAACTGAAACATAATTATCAAAGTATACTAATGCAGATAGATATGAAAAGTCTTTATTAAAGTTTGTGCCTATTTCCATTCTATGGAGGCCAGCGCGAACGCAGACCCCACAATTTTATTATACCATTCCTATTTAAGTTAAAACATACTTATCAAAGCATTCTTATGTACATCTATATAAAAAACACTTGTAAACCATTTTTATTATTTTTTAATTTTTTATTTCAATACTTTGTGGATCAGGCGCGTACGCAGACCCCACAATTTTAATGAATCATCATTATGCCAGATCAAACATACCTATTCCTGTGTCTCGATACATATTCTATCGCTATATGTGATTAGTTTTCTATAATACTCAACCATATAGGAGCCTATTCGTAACCAGACACACACGCAGACGTTCAGCTTTATATTATAGATGTTTAGAAGCCTAATAATAATAATGATGATAATAATAATAATAATAATATATATATATATATATATATATATATATATATATATATATATATATATATATATAAGTGACATTATCTCTGTGTGTTCGAAACTCTTCTACCAAACTCCTCTCTTAATATTTGATCTGCAGATTTGAAATTTAATATATAATGGTATTTGGACGTTGGGGGCACTTTTGATTTGGTTTTTAGCCAGTAAGAATAGCTTCCAAATAGTCCAAATTGAGAAAAAGTTGAACCTGGTAGAAGTGATTTGACTAACTTCTAAGCATCTATTTTTAGCTTGAACTCGTTTAATTTTTGGTCCTTTGCATCCATTTGACAGTATTTGATAGTATCAACAAAAACTGAAGAGCTAAATAACGACTAAAGATGTAGTGCTGAAAGTGTGTGTGTGTGTGTGTGTGTGTGTGTGTGTGTGTGTGTGTGTGTGTGTGTGTTGTGTGTGTGTGTGTGCGTGCGTGTGTTAATGTTTTTCAAGTTATTTTGGCTTAATGCACACAAAAGAAGAACGTTAAATGTATTTTTAGTTAAAAGTGAAAACATAAAAAAAAATGCTTAAATGAAATAAATAAATATTATCAAGGGTGCCCTTGATTTCTATGAAGTTCAACTGAAGTAAAATTGAAAGCCATGTAATCATCGTTTTTAGTCTGTCTTATCTCTTTTACGGCAAGTCAAACCTTTTTGGATTTATTTCATGCTAAATCACAATCACAGGATTGATTATATACGATCGAATAAGAACAAGTTTTTATTTTCCCTGTGACTTGCAAGATGATGGGGTTAATACCTTTCTCAATAGTACTAGTGTGAAAATAAACAGAAGAGATCCGATAGGGTCTGCAATTAACAGAGGCTCTAGCAGCAACTCTCTCTCTCTCTCTCTCTCTCTCTCTCTATATATATATATATATATATATATATATATATATAGTAAATAAATAAGAAAAGACTATATTCTAAAGTTCATCTTATAATTTATTCCTTTAATTCAGTTGACATTTACAATTCAACTGAATTAAAGGAATAAATTATAAGATGGTCAACATCATGAACTTCGGAATATAATATTTTTTCATTTATTCACTATATTGCTCTGTAATTACATTGAGCTTCTTAAATAAGGTTGGTATATATTATAAGAAAATATATTTCCACAGAAATATATATGTGTTTGTGTGTGTGTGTGTGTGTGTGTGAAAGCTTTTGAAGTAATTTTATCTTAGTACACACAAAAGAACAAGAATAAATAAAAGCACTTTTAGTTAAAATTGAAAATATTAAACACTTAAATGAAATAAATAAATATTTAAGAATATCGATTGCTGTGTTAATGTAAAAGATATATATTTAGAACAACATTCAGTCACAGAAAATATATACTAAAACTAGTGTTGGGACCATCAATATATATATATATATATATATATATATATAACTATTTCATTTAATCACATCAATTAATATACAAAGATATCATTTTATACATAAATTTTCAGTATTTACTAATTTAATGAAATAGTTATATATATATATATATATATATATATATATATATATATATATATATATATATGTATATATATATGTAACTATTTCATTTAATCACATAAATTAATATACAAAGATATCATTTTATGCATAAATTTTTATTATTCACTTCAACAGTGCTTAATACATACGTAGAGCTAGGTATGCTGTGTAGCTTAATTGCCATATATATTTTCATAACTAACTATATATATATATATATATATATATATATATATATACATATATATATATACATATATATATATATACATATATATTCTGCTCTCTTTCTATCTCTCGCTCTCTCTTTTCTCTTTCTTTCTCGTTTTCTCTATGATTCTCTCCTTTCTCTCTCATTGTTTTTTCCTTTGTTTCTTGATTTTCTTTTTCTTCTTTTCTCTCCCCCTCCTCTGTTTCTCTCTCTTTCTGATACTTTATTTTCTTTCTCTCTCTTACACTCTCTCTCACACACACACACACACACACACACACACACACACACACACACACACACAGATGCACATACTCTTTATTGACTTCTGTTTCTTTAGTTATAATTTTCATGTTATCGTGTATATTTTAATTTGTTTAATTTGTCTTTCTTTGTTGATATTCACTCTTTCTCTCTTCCTAGCCTGTTCACAAAAAACTCTTTCTCCCCATGCCCTTTCTTTCCACATTCCCTCACTCTCTTTCCGATTTCTCCGCACCCCCTCAAAAAATTTTCCTTCTTCTATTTCCTCTCTCCTCGTTTATTTTTCATTTTCTCTCCTTTTTTTTCACTTCCCCCTTTCCAATTTCAAGCTAAATTTACTTTTTAAATCCATCCTCCTATCACTCGTTAGCTCCTCCCATTTTCCTTTTTCAAACTCTCACCACTCTCCCTCCCTCTTACTTTCTCTTTCTAAAGTCAATTTTTCAATCTCCACCCACATATTTTCCCCACTTTTACTCTCATATTTCACACTCCATATCTCCTCCCCAAAGCTTCCTCTCTTTTCTTTCTTTACCACTTCTCCCCACCCTCACTATTATGTGTTTAACCGATCTTTGCTCACTGTCTTTTTTTTCCACCTCTCACCATTCCACCTCCCTCCCTAACTCACCCTTCTCCTTACACTCCTCCCCCTTCCCTATTTCCCCGCATTCCTCAATTTTGTTACTATTTTCACTTTCACTTTCACTTTCACTTCCCGTTTGATTATTTGTACTTCTATTTCTTTAGATTCTAATAAATTTTTTCAACCTTCTGCTTACATGTTTTTCTTGTATCACCTTTCTATTAGTAAATTCCTTTTACTATTATTCCTATTATTATTATTATTATTATTATTATTATTATTATTATTACATATATACACTATTTTCTCATTCTGTAAGTTTCTCCGCATGCATTTTATCTGCATCCACATGCGTGTGTATAATACACGTGCAGATGTCTGTTTATGCGCCGCCTGTATAAGCTTTCTACCTGTCTGTCAGAGACTACAGTCAGTTGATAGATCTGTCTGCAATCTCTCTCGTCAGACTCCTCTTAAGGTTAAGTTTTATGCCAAGACATAGTATGTATTTTTATAAATACTTTCGCTGCAAAAAAAAATTCTTTCTTATGAATCACCATGTCCGTCGAATGGCGTGTACGCATGAGGTTGGGACTAGTAGGGAGGGTTAAAACTGCACTTAAGGGGCGCCATTAAAAACATGCGTCCACAGTGAAATAGAAATAAAAATCCATAACGTGGACTTTTGAAAAGTTTATAATTAAGGGTTTTATACCTCACAAAAATGATAAAGTATCACTTTATGAGGGCCACTAAAAAAAAATAAGGGAATTTTGAAAACCGAGTTTTCCCTAGATGTTTTTTTATTTCCTTTTTATTTTTTGCTGATAAGTCATCACTTATCGAGTAAAAAAAACACTCGAGGACATGAATTTATGAGATAGATGGATTTTCAGTTGAATGATAATGCTTACTACGAGAGGATTGATAGTCTTCACATGCCACTAACTGAAAAAATAGCCAATCGAGAAAACAGCAGTTCTTACCCCTTTGTCCGAAACATCGTTCATAAAATGTGATGACTAAAGGACAAATTAGCAGGGGCTGGGTTGGGGACAAAAGTGATTAGACTGATGAAACTTGTCATATTTGGGCTGGTGAATCTCTAACTCATTTTAAGGTTCTTTATAAGATGCAGTAAACGTATCAGTATTATTGGCCTCGCTCTATCTTATTCTCTGCAATCTCTCTCTCTCTCTCTCTCTCTCTCTCTCACACACACACACACACACACACACACACACACAGACGTGATGATACTTGTCTCAGTCTTTTCTATATATATATACTGTTATGGTATGTGCCCTTCAGAATTGTCTGAACTATTCACTGCTTCCTTTGCTCCAGCTCGTTTAACTCGTTGGTCTAGTAGTCTTCATCAATTTGCTGTTTGAGTGTCTCATTGTAATAATACAGCTTCATATCCCAGTTGCTTCTTCCAAAGAACCGCAAACTTATAAAACATAGTGCATATGAGCGCATGGGAGAGAATCAGCAGCAGCAAGGGATGGCTGGCTTGTGAATAGACTAGCAGCAGCAGCCTGAAAAACATGCGTATGCAAATCAGGAAGTGAGCACGAGAAGAAAAAGGTAAAAAAGGGGAAAAATGCGCCACGTGGTCAGAAAAACAAAGTGCGAGGTCGAAGAAAATGGACTTGTAATATCGAAGGCAAAAAATGGCTGGCTACAGCCAGTGTGACTGGTTGGTTGGTTGTTTTTGTTTTACGGCATATCAACCCTTTTTAGGTCATTTAATGCCGAATGCAGTGGTTTTGAAGAAAAATTTTTTAATAGAATATATATATTTTTTTTTCAAGTCAGTTTCTATTTAACCCATAGTTGGGACCCTAACAGGTAGTACCACTCCGGGTCAGAGTGGACCTGGGAGCAATGGCAATTAAGGGGTGGTTTCACACTCCCCAAAGCCTGCAAGCTGGGGCTTTACCATCGGATATAGTTTAAGGTCATATCCAGGACCAGACAGCCAGTGTGAGGTCGGAGAAGAAAAGTGTACACCGGGCGAGATGGACAATGGCGAATAACTTTTAAGTGATGTCGAGATGGGGAGATTTGTAATAAATCCTTTTGTTAAATAAAAAAAAAAATATATGGACCCGGAGTTTTATTACTTTTTTTCTTTGTTTGTATGTAACGGCGACGTTACATCTGTTTCTGTTGACTGTTTTCTTTCTGTCTATTATCTTTGGGGTTTTATTTTTTTCCAAACTAAGGTAAATAAGAATCTCCTATCTTTGCGATGATCATCTTTTGTTCCTGTTGGCTTCTTCCATCAAGCGGCCTTCATACCTTGTCTTGAGTGATTTTCCATAAAATAAAACATAGGGTCCACTTTCTACCCCTCTTATTTTATTTTATAAAACAAACAAAACAACCAACAGGCAGATAGAGAGAGAAAATGTGCTGATTAAGTAACGAATGCAGAGAGGAGGAAATGGATAATTTTCGTGTTACATTCTGCTGTGTGATTAAAAGAAAGGAAAGCATTTTTTTTTTTAAATAGGAATTTCCAAACTTGATTTCTTTTCACTAAATATCAAATTATTAGTAAATAAATTAAAAAAAAAATAATATGTGAGTCATATAGTCACAAAAAAAAAACACCCGAAAATTAACCTTATAATTTTATTTTATACTAACAGGGGCGGTGCCCAGCCTCGCTGAGTCATCAAATATACTTAAATATATTTTAATTCATGCAGGTTTCATATTTTTTTTACCTAATATTTTTCAAAAGTTAAAAAGAACTGACTTGAGTGCCATCAACCAGAATCGAAACCAAAACGTTTAGCACTATAGACGCATCTCATACCAATGTAGCCCTCGAGAGATAGGTAATAAAGATTTAATATTAAACGACTTGAAGAAATGAATTAAATTTGGACATATGCAGAATAAAGTAAAACATATCTGCAAGTTGAAATGAACAGTTCTCATTTCAACTTATCGCTATCTGTTTGTACGCGTTATTCATCCATCAAACCAAAGATTTGACTCGTTATAAACCATCCTTGGTGTCTGATTACTATTTCCTTTTAAGTTCACTGTTATGTAACCAGTAGTTTAAGGGTTTATTGGTTAAATCGAATGGGCTGGATTAGAAAACTAAAAGAAAAAAATCATGTTCAGATAAAACTCAGATAGTTAAAAACAAAAATGACAGTTGGTAAGAAGAATTTAGAGTTTTTTTTTTATACGTGAGTCACCAATTATCAAGACCTGGAGGCCACTCAAGGATAAGGGCTGATGTATGTAAAGTGGTCAGTGAGTAGCTGAAATTGGGTAGAATTTGATTATTTAATGGAGACGACTCAACAAGAACTTGTTTACATTAGACTTGAAAACAACCATGTTGTAATAAGCTGGAAAGCAGACCCGTGGTACAAAGCTCTACTTAGCATCAAATTTGATCCGGTCATCCTTGGTGTATGATTACTATTTCCTTTTAATTTCAGTGTTATGTGACCAATAGTTTAAGAGTTTATCAGTTTTATATATATATATATATATATATATATATATATATATATATATATATATATATATATATATATATACACACAGGAATCACCACTTATCAAGATCTGGAGGCCACTCGGGGATAAGGGTTAATGGGTATACATTAGTAATTGTGATTATAGTATAGTAAACATAAGTAGTGGGAATTTTGTAAATTGGATTACTTAGGAGGACGGTTCGTCAAGAATTTGTTTACGTTGGACTTGAAGGCAACCAGATTGTAGTCAGCTGGACACAGACAGATAGGCAAACAAGCACTCACATATATTAATTGTTTTGTCTATATAAACTACTGTTATTCACCCGGCGTTCCTGTGTGGAGATATATTAGTCGGAAGATTTTGCTGACAAAAATAATTTCAATATTGGTCGTATCTATAATTTAGTATAGAGTTGATGCGTCTCATATATGAGTTATTCGTTTGAAGTAGATGAGTGGTCTTGGTTACATCAATCGAACAATACAATATAGCTGTTCTACGTTGTTTCTGTTAATACGTTTAATCTTGGTTTTTCAATCTTCCTTGACCCTTCACACTAGTTTATGTGTCATCAGCAGAGGATGATGCTTTTTTTTTAAATATTCATATATTTTATTTATCTATTTTTATTTTATATTTATTTTTTTATTGTTTATTTATGAATAATAATATTTAGGAACAATTTTAATTTTAATAACTTGAACAATTTTACATTTAAATAAATTGAATAATTTTAACTTTTAATAACTAGAATAATTTTGCATTTAATAACTTGAACAATTTTACATTCAAATGAATTGAATAATTTTAACTTTTAATAACTAGATTAATTTTGCATTTAGTAACTTGAATAATTATACGTTTTAATGAATTTAATATTTTTAATTTTTAATAACTGGAATACTTTTAATTTTTAATAACTTGATTAATCTTAAGTTTTGATAACTGGAATAATTTGAACTTTTAATAACATAAGTAATGTTACATTTAGTAACTTGAATAATTTTATATTTTAATAAATTAAATAATCTTAACATTTGATAACTTGAAAGGTTTTAATTTTTAATAGCTTGAATAATTTTAACTTTTGATAAGTTGTATAATTTCATAAACATTTATTTTGTATTTGTATAAATTTATACTTTCATTAATTTGAATGATTTAAATTTTAATAACTTACATAATTTTACATTTTAATTAGTTGAATAAATTTAAATTTAAATATTTTACACATTAAAAACTTTAATTAATTGAATAATTTTACATTTAATAGATTGCCAAATTTTACATATTTATATTTCTACAGATTTTAACTTTTAATTTATCGAATAATTTTACATTTAATAACTTAAATATATTTATATGTTAATATTTTTACAAATTTGAACTTGAATAATGTTTACAATTTGAATAATAATAACTTTTAATTAATTCAATAATTTAAACTTTAATTATTTTAATATTTTATCTACATATTACTTAATTAATTTTAATTTTTAATAGTTTGAATAATTTTTTCATTTAAACATCTTGAAAACTTTTTATTAGTTAAACCTGAAAAAATTAATTACAATATTTTTAAAAAATGTTTGTTATTTGAAAAAATTTACCTTCCAATTAAATAGAAAATTTTTAATTAAATTGGTTAATTTTTAAGAAATTAAATAATTTTACATTTGAATAATTTTAAAAAGTTAACATTCAATAAAAATGTAAACATTCAATAAAAAAATGTGAGCATCAAAAAAACATGTTAACATTCAATAAAAAATGTTAACATTCAATAAAAAATGTTAACATTCAATAACTTTAATGGTTTTATTTAAAATACTTTAAAATTTTATATTTTAATGGAGTGAATAATTTAACATTTTAATAATTTGGATAATTTTGTCATTTTAATGACGTGAATAATTTTATCTTTTTAAAAGCTTAAAACTTTATACTTTTTGATAAGTTGAATCATATAAACTTTTTAAATGGGAATAAATTTGCATTTCAAAACCTGAATAAATTTTACCTTTTAATTAGTTGAATAAATTCATATTTTGAATAATAAAAAGTGCAAGATATATTCTACTTGAGGAAATCATTTTACTAATCCTATGACTCGTATTCCAAGGTGTATATATATATATATATATATATATATATATATATATATATATATATATATATATATATATATATATATATATATATAATATGTGTGTATATAATATGTGTGTACACATATATCTATACACATATATGCATACATATACATATATATTATTAAATAAAATAGACGTTTTTGTCTGTTAATTGTTTTTGATTTTTTCCAACTTTCGAATAATTATATTCACTTCTGGCAGGAACTGGTTGATGTAATCGCCGTTTTTGTTGGAAACCCAAGGACTTTCTAATCCTTTTTGATTCATTGTCGGGTAGAGATTAATCTAACTGGTTTTGAACAATTTATATATACATTTGTTAAATGTTCAAAACAACCCATCCCTGGAAATGAATCCTGAAGAATTGGAAAGTACTCGGACTTACGACAAATATGGCGATTACATCAGCCAGTTTCTGATAGAAGTGAAGACCGTTATTCAGAAGTTGAAAAAGAATCAATAATAGAATTAATAGACAAAATTCATCTGTTTTATTCAATAAAATACGCTTAAGAGAAAAACATGCTGCCTATATATATATATATATATATATATATATATATATATATATTAGGCATTAAGAGGAGATATATATATATATATATATATATATATATATATATAAATATCCGTTCACACACAATTTTCATTATAAAGCTAGAACCCAGAATTAGATTAAATCAAGCAATTGCATCGACAACGTATAACTCCAGACCCAAAGTGGGTTTCGATATACTGCATCTCATCAGTGACGTGCTGCGACATAGGCGCGACCCCAGGTCGTCGCATGCATGAAGTGTGCAATACTGAAGACCTAACCATATGGGCCACATCCCATATATATATATATATATATATATATATATATATATATATATATATATATAGTCTTTGAGCCCCTGGAGGGGCATAGGCCATCTACAACTTGGTGTAGATGTTTTTGTAGAGAGGAGTTCTTTTTACAGGGTGAGGGTGCTGGCCCCACGCCCAACCTTCGCAGAAAGTACATACAGCGCCTTGCTTTCCCAAATGGTCACCCATCTGGTACTGGCTAGGCTCAACGTTGCTTAACTTCATTGATCTGGCGAGAACCGGTTGTCAACATGATTGTGTCGTACATATATATTAAGGCTGGGACGAAATTATGGAATCGGAATCGAGAATCAAAAAATTTGTAACTTTCTGGGATATCGGAATAGGTATTGGAATCGGAAAGTTTTGTGCCTACTTTCCGATGCCCAAAACGATTCCTTTAATTATCTTTTCTAATTTGAGTTTGGTTCAAGAAAAAATTTTAATTGCTGTTAGTAATAATAAGATATTAAGTATTTATTGATTTTAAACTTTCAGTGAAACTAAAATCCTTAGCTCTCACCTTCGCAAGTGTGTTTTTATATTTGAGAAAATATATACACATTTAACGTTTTTACAACAATCGGAATAAAATACCAATTTTATTGTTTTGATAAATTCTTTATAAAGAATAGGAATTGGTAATTGCTTCGAATTGGGAATTTAATACGGAATCAGTAATTGTATTAGAATCGGGAAAAATAATGGAATCGTCCCATCACTAATATATATATATATATATATATATATATATATATATATATATATATATATATATATATATATATATATATATATATATCTTTATATATATATAGTGGAAATGGTAATTAATAAAAACTGAAGAAAGTGCTCAATACTGTTGAAGAGCAAATGTGCGTTTTATTTTTTATTACTGTAACTTTCTGTGCACTCTTTCACTCTTTCATCCCATAATAACGAACATTTCCGTAAAAGTTTGAGGAAGCTACAGACGGCCAAAAAAAAAACGGCCGGGTAGCTGAAACAATAATGTAACTTAACAGAAAGATACGGTAATAAAAAATAAAATGTATATATTATATATATATATATATATATATATATATATATATATATATATATATATATATATATATATATAAAATATGACATGGAAATTACATAATTTATATTGTTATATTTCCGTGTTATATTTTTATGTTATTGCTCTGTTTACCACATTGAGCTCTCATACCCGGATTTCCTCCTGGAATTATTCCATTATAACACTATATATATATATATATATATATATATATATATATATATATATATATATATATATATATGTATATATATATTCCGTGAACTCACTTTTTATTCACCCTATTCCCTCTGCTTCATTATTTGTTACCAAGTAAGATCTATGATTTACTTGTAGTTTTATTAAATACTTTTGTAAGCAAAATCAGATCCCACATTTGGCGAAATCCTACCCTCAGATGAGAAGGAAAGTATTTCTTTGAAATTCCGCGGATTAAGGCCTATTCACTTATTTAGTGTTTCCTTTTTTAAAAGTAAACATGTTTTTAACTCTTTTTGAAAGCGTTTTTTAACATGTTTTATTAAATACTTGTTCTTATATATATATATATATATATATATATATATATATATATATATATATATATATATATATATATTAATGAAGGTGATTTAAAGAATGTGCAAAATTGTTCCCCAGAAGTCCAAGTCTTTGGAATTCCCTTCCGGGATTCTGCTTTCCCAACTGTAATGATATGCAGAGGTTTAAGTATAATGTGAACAAACATCTTGCTACTCATCTCCCTTCATAATGTCCCCGCAAACTATGTCCCCAATACTAACCCCCTACTTCAAAGTGGCACTGTGCTTTGCTTTGGGTGAAAATTGAATAAAAAAATAAAATAAAACAACGTAACGAATTTTTCGATTCCCGATTCCGATTCTACATTATCGTCCCAGCATTAATATATATATATATATATATATATATATATATATATATATATATATATATATATATATATGTGTGTGTGTGTGGGTGTGTATATATATGTGTGTGTGTGTATATATATATATATATAATATAAGGCTGAATGTGTGTGTGTGTTTGTGTGTGTGTGTGTGTGTGTGTAGTCACGAATAGGCTCCTATATGGTTGACTATTTTAAAAAACTGATTACATATAATGATAGAAGATGTATCGAGACACAGGAATGGGTATATTTGATCTGGCAGAATGGTGGTTCATTAAAATTGTGGGGTCGGCGTTCGCGCCTGGTCCACAAAGTATGGAAATAAAAAAAATTTAAATTAAAAAAAAACGTTTACAAGTATTTTTTTATATAGATGTACATAATAATACTTTGATAAGTATGTTTTAACTTTAATAGGGATGGTATAATAAAATTGTGGGGTCTGCATTCGCGCCTGGCCTCCATAGCATGGAAATAGGCACAAACTTTAATAAAGACTTTTCATATCTATCTGCGTAAGTATACTTTGATAATTATGTTTCAGTTTGAAGAAATATGGTATAATAAAATTATGGGGTGTTCATTCGCACCTGACCTCCATAGAATGGAAATATGTCACAAAGTTTAACAAGTTTTTTTAATATAGATCCACAGAATATTGTGATAAGTGTTTCAGTATGAACAGGTATGGTATAATAAATTATGAGGTTTATCTATTTTATTTTTCATGATATTTTGCTTTGGTTTTGATTCCCCCAAATTCAACCCAAATTTACAACCCTTCCTTTTCATAACCTATGATACTTTCATAAATCAGAGTCCATTTTCTGTAGGCTTTTTTTGAACCCAGTCAACGACGGATACTTTTGCTAGTATATATATATATATATATATATATATATATATATATATATATATATATATATCTTCATGAAAGTGATTTAAAGAATGTGCAAAATTGTTCAATTAACAAATTGCTCGAACGATTCACAGAGCTGCAATTGTATTATACATATGTTTACTTATATCTATGCATGTGGCGATGAGATTTGATTATAACTAAGTTATATCATGTTTAGGTATATTCATATGTGAGAAAAGACGGAGAACGAGTTAGAGTGAGAATAAAATGAGAAAGAAAGAGTGACTGTGATGGGGAGGTGGTAGGGGTTGCGATTTTTCTGAGTGACTACCTATGAATTACTGCAAATGTTTGCGTCTCCGCATAAAGTGTGTATATGTACGACTGGTGTTCTAATTGGACTGCCGGTAATATTATGTCAGTGTCGTCCGATGCATGTGTGTGTGTGTGTGTTTCCTGCGCGCGCGTGCGCGCGTGCGCGCGTGCGTGTGTGTGTGTGCGTGGATGTGTGGATGTGGTGTGCAGGGAGGGTTTCTGGGTGGGCGTAGGACGTTCATCCATGCTTGTTAATGTTACAAACTGCCTGATCTCATTATCTATCGATATAAATATCTGCTCGTTTGGAAATCCGGGGGGTGGGGGGGCTGGGAGGGGGTTCAATAAAGCATGGATAGATTTCCACCTGACTCAACTGAGGACAAGAAAATGAAAATATTGAAATAAATACACACACACACACACACACACACACACACATACACACACACGCACACACACACACACACACACATATTCCATAAATTTTGTGGGGTACAAAATTTCCATAGTGCAATTATGAAGGGAAGACTTGTTTTATTGATATTCCTAATTAAACAGAAGGAACGTCTCTTAGGTTTGAACGTGTTTAGCCTTTAGGACACTCTATCATTGTACGTAGAATGCACGTAGCTTTAATTTAGATATATACTTTTCTCGTTTTCCTCGTTAATACACTATAACGTCACATTATTTTAAACGTACAGTTTACCTCGTGGGTTTCTCTCGCTTTTATTATAAATAAAAACCATTTTATCCAGCTCTAGAAGTGTGAGGGCGAAACCAGTCAGCTTTCCTGTTTGTGTTGGGATGATTAATCGGAATCAGAATCGGGTATCGAAAAAAAAATCATAAATTTTAGAGTATCGGAATCGGAAAAAATGGGCATATTTTCCAATGTTAGAAACGATTCTTAGATTAATTTTATTTATTTATTTATTTATTTTTTGTATTTGTTTAAAAATTAAATTTTCAAGTCTTCTATTAATGATGAATTAATAAATAAAATGTATTCATTTTAAACTACCATTGAATGTATTCATTTTAAACTACCATTGAAAGCAAACTCTATGCGATAAACACATGTATTTTTTCTTTTTAGGTTTG
>NC_136497.1:82778115-82780615 GCF_053919585.1 Euprymna scolopes | reverse complement strand
CACATTCTTTTTATATATTGTTTCGATATATAAGATAGATTTATCTTTTCATAATAAGGTTGTTTATTAAGACCAATACTCTCAAATCATAGG
This sequence comes from Euprymna scolopes, assembly GCF_053919585.1. NCBI lineage: Eukaryota > Metazoa > Mollusca > Cephalopoda > Sepiida > Sepiolidae > Euprymna > Euprymna scolopes. The sequence goes on along the minus strand of NC_136497.1, from coordinate 82,780,522 downwards.
ATCTTAGTTCCATGTGCAATCATGAGAGTCCGGTATAATTACACATTTCATTTGCCAGCGATATAGATTTTCTTTTCACTATAGGAAAACCCAACAGAAATATATTGACTAACCTTATTGTGTTGATCTTCACTTTTTTCCCCCGTTCTTCTAGAATCTATGACTCCTTTTGTAGCCGTTATTTAATACTTCTAATTTAAAGTTCCAAATTTGCATTGCTCCACGCTCCTATACCTGGTTTGCAAGAATGTAAAAAAGAAAAGAATACCATCTCTACACCCTCATACCACAAAACCTCATGAAACAACAAAGAAAATCCTACCTGTGGCGTGCATGAAAGTTATTAAAATTATCATGTAATATATTCAGGTAGTATGACTTTTTGAATGAGAAATAAGGTTCTTCTTCACTATAGCACTCTGATGTAAAAACAAAAACTCCAACCTGTGATATACAGAAAAGTTTGCACAACAGAAAATGATGTAAATTATTTTAAATATGTATTGCACATTACCCGCCCTAGGCAAGGGAATTTTTATCCATATATGTGCTGTAAATTTCCTGTTCTAGGGAACGTACAATTATCTCATACATATAATACCCGTTCTAGGATAGGTAAAATATTCTTTTGTTCAAGATGGCAAATGATACATAGACATCCAAAATTCCTCTATCCTAAGAATAACAGGTATGGTCAAAATTTTTCTTATACGGTCCCGAACAACACCGGGTGGCCTTGCTAGAAAGATATATTATAATAGTACAATGTGTGAATCTTTATGTGACTTATTTACATAATATATGGCATAATCACGTTTGACACACCGGTTCCTGTTAGATTACCGAAGTTAAGCAACGATGAGCCTGGCCAATACCAGATGGGTGACCATTTGGGACTTTCAGGTGCTGTAGGTGCTCTCCACTTATCTCGACATTGTTTCCAGTCATCCTGGACTCCTCCTTGCCACTGGACTCAAGCAGTGTTGATTCGGGAGACGTGTGGTTGGAGATTGCGCAACCCTTGCCCCACAATTACACGCGCAGCTGCCCCTACAGGGGTATCCTTTGTCTTTCGAGACTGAACGGAGGTATCAAAAATATTTACACATTATTGTTTCATTATATTTCAAGTTCCTCCCCATGATATTATCACCATCCTCATCGCTATTTAACTTTTTGGAGTTTAAAAACTATAGAAGACTTTAATTTTGGAACGACGCTTGTATATAAAATATTTTCTATCCATTTTTTTATTGCGGACTATTATCCTCATCTCCTAGTAGTTGTTTCACAACGTTTCGGCCAACTATACCTCTGGTCTTCATCAGGTGATTAACAGCAACGAGATAGGAACGCGGAATCACTTAAGTGTGTCCTCAGCAATTACAGTCTTCCACAGTTGTTGTCGTCTCACCACGTCTTGGCAAACTAAGCCTCTGATGAAGGTCAAAGCAATAGTTGGCCGAAACGTCACGAAACAACAACTAATAAAGATGAGGATAATAGTCCGCAATAAATAAAATGAATAGATAATACTCATCTCAATAATGAATTCCAATTAAATCATATATAAATTTGCTATTATTTATCTGTGCTTAATAAAAATTCAAATTAATTCAAATATTGCTGGTAAAATTTAAATTTAGGTTGAGGGTAAAATCTAAAAAAAAAAAATTCTCTTTTTATTATCAATAATAAATAATAATATGAACAATAATAATTTGGTAATACTATGAATATATGGAGTAAAGTTAATGATAAGATAATGAAACACATAATGCTAATGTGTAGAACGAAATAGAAGATGGAAATAATATTGATAATTATAGTAACAAAAAGAAAAGAAGCAGGAGAAATACAATTTGGTTCAAACCACCATATAGTAAGCAAATTAAAACGGATATACCGAAGGTATTGTATAAAATAATCGATAATAAGTTTAAAGAAAATAAGCTTTTAACAAAATTGCTTATTACAAATATAATCAAAATGTCATGTTTAACAATGATAAATATTAGAAATTCCTTAATTTTATTAAAACAATCTAAACTTTGCATATTAAACAATGCTACAGATTACACTGAAAACTAAAGATTAATAAGAAAATGCAATTGTTTAAAATGTTGAATACCTTCGCTTCGTATATGTTAACAATCAATTTTTTATTTTTATACACACACACACACACACACACACACACATGTATATATATATATATATTGGACTCTATTTTGCTAATATTGAGATGTAATTTGCTAGTTACTGATTGATCTTTATAGCTATCTCATTGAGGATGTTTTATATGATCTTAATTAAGAATATATATATATATATATATATATATATATATATATATAGAGAGAGAGAGAGAGAGAGAGAGACAGAGAGAGAAGTGTTTGTGCATTCC
>NC_136497.1:82768115-82773115 GCF_053919585.1 Euprymna scolopes | reverse complement strand
CATTCTAATACAAATCCTATCTAGAAACACCGCCAGGCACATAAAGTACATTTGTGTAAAATTTTAAAAACTCAGCTCAGTCGTTTAGGAGTCCATAGGGAACGAGCTCATACACACACACACATACGCAAATAAGTATTGTGTTTCTGATTTTTTGTGATGAAGATTGATAATTCGTAGTGTTTGGGTTATTCGGACTAGTGTTTTCATCTTGCGTGTTATCAACACAATGTTCCGGTTGATGTAACCTCCGACCTTCTTCAGGTGTATCCTGTGTGACTAATACTCAAGATGAAACGGCTAGTTTGATTACTCGAAATAATATACACTGCAATATCTGGTATTATTATTTCGACAATCGAACATAACACCGTTTACTACACACACCATGACAGCCATCGAGAGGAAATCTTAAATTCAAGTTTCACCCTTCTTTGAGCTTTGTAGTATGGCACATCCGAACTTAGAATTTGAACCTCAAATTACTTTCATGTGAGGCAGCATCTGTACCACTGAGCTGCCATGTCACAAACAAGAACGTTTCACAGCTATGATGGAACTTGTACTACTGGTCTCAGGAGTTATGCTTGATTGAACTTTAGATTCTAACTGAATATGCATACTGTTTGAAAAGAAAATAGCAACACTAGCTTTAAAAGTGGCATTAATCTATAAATATAATCAAATAGAACACGTATATAAAATACGTTTTGAAGGCATCCAAAGCAAAAAAATACTAAGTATTTTTAAAAATAATGTTTAATTATTGTGGCGAAGAAACTCGCCCTTGTTAACACGCACCATGTGCATTCCTGGACTATAAAACTATAAAAAACAAACAAACAAACAAACAAACAAACAAACCGTTGAACAACAGCTAAATGGATGCATCCTGCCTAAAAGTACCATCATGAGACCTAAGGAAAAAACATCTTGACAAGGGCGAGTTTCTTTGCCGAAATATAACAATAAACATTATTTTTAAATTATTTATTATTTTTTGCGTTTGATGGCTTCAAAATGTATGTGTTCTATTTGATTTCCTATTTATGAACTCTTTCAAACAGGAAACCAACCAATTAGTCTATATGTCTATACAAGTAAGAATGTGTGCGTGTATGTGAGGACAAGTCTCAACCTATATACTGAACAAATTTTTGATGTACAGACTTGAAATTTGGTATATAGGGTATTCAGAGATGTTGAACACGTTTAAGCGTTTTCACCTGAGAAACAAAAGGCTGCTAAGAGGTCAAAATTTAAAAATTTGTACTTGGGGGGGGGGGCGAGGGTCATCGAAATTTTATCTCTTTGTCAACTGTTTCACGAATGCGCATACGCAAATTGTTCACATAACAATTCTCTAATGTTAAAAATAAGTAGGTTTTAAAACACTTTCTAAAATCGTAGCAAGCTCTTGACTCACTGTCTTTCGGTTTTGATTCCCATCTCAGCTCGAGTATATTTCATTTTTACTAATAAGATGCTTATGTCTCAGTTTCTTTCCGTTTTTATACTTCATTTTTTTAAAAAAAGAATTTAACGTTAATTTAATACTGGGCAATACATCTGCTACTTATTTATGATTTCATTGCTGAAAAAAACCCAAAAAAACTGTGCCATACAATACAATAACATAAGGCACCCTATATAATTCACAAAATTTAAATCCTATATATATATATATATATATATATATATATATATATATATATTCTAGGCTTCCTTCAGTCTTGACAGACTATGGATACCCACAGTAAGGGTGCCTGCGCGTGAAATTTTTGTGGCAAGAGTTGCGCAATCTCCAACCACACCTCTGCTGATTCGACATTGTTGAATACCAGTGACAAGTGGAGGTTCAGGACGACTGGAAACAATGCCGAGATAAGCGGAAAGCACATACAGCGCCTAGAATTCCCAAATGGTCACCCATCTGGTACTAGCCAGGCTCAACATTGCTTAACTTAGGTGATCTGACGAGAACCGGTGTGTCAACGTGATTATGCCATATATATATATATATATATATATATATATATATATATATATATATATATATATATATATATATATATACTAGCAAAAGTACCCGTCGTTGACTGGGTTCAGAAACAGCCTACAGAAAATGGACTCTGATTTATGAAAGTATCATAGGTTATGAAATGGAAGGGTTGTAAAGAGATAGCTTCGAATTTGGGGGTATCAAAACCAAAGCAAAATATGATGAAAGTAAAAATACAATAGTAACCCCCATAATTTATTATACCATACCTGTTCACAATGAAACACTTATCACAATATTCTGCAGATCTATATTAAAAAACATTGTTAAACTTTGTGACATATTTCCATTCTATGGAGGTCAGGTGCGAACGAACACCCCATAATTTTATTATACCATATTTCTTCAAACTGAAACATAATTATCAAAGTATACTTACGCAGATAGATATGAAAAGTTATTAAAGTTTATCCCTATTTCCATTCCATGGAGGCCAGGCGCGAATACAGACCCCACAATTTTATTATACCATCCCTATTTAAGTTAAAACATACTTATGAAAGTATTCTTATGTACATCTATATCAAAAACACTTGTAAAGGATTTTTTTTAATTAAAAATTATTTTTCCATACTTTGTGGACCAGGCGCGAACGCAGACCCCACAATTTTAGTATACCACCATTCTGCCAGATCAAACATAACCATTCTTGTGTCTCGATACATCTTCTATCATTATATGTAATCAGTTTTTTAAAATAGTCAACCATATAGGAGCACAGACACACACACACACACACACACACACACAGTATTCAGCTTTATATTATAGATGTATATATTTAATGCTTCCTATCTGAGGTTGAGCATTTGGGAAGTGATATACAAATTACTATTAATGTCTGAAGCGATGCTCTTTGTGTAAACAAATTGAGCTAAGGTATTTGAACAATGTCAAAACATTTTTAATTCACTGTCCGCATAGCAGCAGCCGTATAGTGGAATGGTTAGAAGCTCCGACTGTCGTTTGGGCAATCAGGTTTCGATCCTGGTTTGAGGTAGTTGCTTGTCTAGCCGCACTGATGAGTTGTGAAACAGCGAAACAGTACTGTATGTGGATGAATACATATATATATATATATATATATATATATATATATATATATTTACTATTATGTACATATATACTATCCTTCCGATTTACCCTTATATGGTGTACCTATTTTAATGACTATTTATCATATTATCCTATACACCTTCATTATCATTTATTTCTAAATGTGTTTTTTTTTTTTTCTATATTTGCATTTTATATAATTCTGGCACTCCTCTTCTTCTGATGAGTAGCATTTAACTTTGAAATGCCATGGCTGAAAGAGTTTTTTTTTAATTTTCTCCTTAACTTTTCCTTATTGTTCTGATGGTGTAATAAAGTTATATATAAGTTTATTTCCTCAATTTTCATTTAATATTATAGTTTGCTCCTCTTAATAGTGTTGAGCTTTTCTTATCTTCAAAAGTTTTGCTTTGTTAAAGATTTATTCTTTAATAACAAAATGATATTATCTCTATTTGTCCATCTATCTATCTATCTATCTATCTATCTACCCCCCCATATATATATATATATATATATATATATATATATATATATATATATATATATATATATATATATATATATATATGTAACTCAGGACACTTGGCGTTTCCTTGTAATTTATGCAGATTTAGTATCTATTGCTATAGAGCCAATACTCTATTAATTATTATATTGTACCTAATATATAGGTCCTGGATATGACCTTAAACTATATCCAGTGGTGAAGCCCCAGCTTGTGGGCTTTGGGGAGTGTGGGGCCACCCTTTAATCACCATTGCTCCCAGGTCCACTCTGACCCGGAGTGGTAGTACCTGTTAGGGTCCCAACTATGTGTTAAATAGAAACTGATTTGAAAACAACAAATATATTCTATTAAAAAATTTTTCTTCAAAATCTTTGCATTCGGCATTAAATAACCTGAAAAGGGTTGATATGCCGTAAAACAAAAACAACCAACAAACCTAATATATAGTAGTGATTTAAAAAGAAAAACAAAAAAAAATATGACTTCGGTGCCTTCAACTAGAATCGAAACCAAAACAGCCTTATCCGTTATTGTTTGATCTAATTTCATAAACATAAAAATTAGAAAAACAACGATAATGATATAAATCTATATTTGCATATGCACAGAAGTAAGATTTTTAGCTGATTTATTACCTGTCATGCTTAAATTTTTATTTTTAAATTTTGACTTTGAACAGTTATTTTTATTGGTTTAAACCAAATCAAATTTGTTCCACCCATCAAAATCGTCAATATAACAAGATTCAAGTCTGTAGACTAAAAATTGTACAGAGTAGTTTGATAGCGACTGTTTTTCACACAAACAAAGAGACAGGTGAGGCCACTTTTATATACATAAGTTACATAGGAATTTTATTATATTATCAAGTCAATAAGGGTTACAGAAAGGGGAATGGGAGAGAAACATCTTAGGCCATGGCATTTCAAAGTTAAATGCTTCTCGTCAGAAGAGTATTTGCATGATGCTACCGTTTTGCCCTATTCTGACGAGAAGCATTTAGCTTCGAAATTTCATGGTCAAAGAGGTTTTCAATCGCCAGTTTATCGCATTGATCACATGAAATTATTATATGAGTTAGGGTTAGGCCACTTTATTTTAGGTTTCCCCACTTTCTAGTTGGTATTCGTTTCTCTGTTTCCATATTAGAATCGAATATTCATAGTAGAGAACACATGAATGCTGACAAAGGGACATTAAGAATATATCCTGCTGAACTTGAACAGTTCGTGCCAATTATCACTATAATACGGGGTGCCTTCAAAAAGGTCTCAGACTTTTTTCATATGCGCACTTTTATTGATGGTGCACACATAAAACTCAAGTCCCTTTCGAAGTAATCTCCTCCAGCTGCAATGCACTTGTTCTGGT
>NC_136497.1:82745615-82763115 GCF_053919585.1 Euprymna scolopes | reverse complement strand
TTGCATTTTTAATTTATCTATTTTTTATTTTTTCATTTCATGAACTCGCTGCACTGTTTTTTTTTTTTTTTTTTTTTTTTTTTTGCTTATACGATCAGTTCTCATATAATGCAATTTCAATTTATGCCATTACCAGCAAATTCAAAGCTTTGCTATAGTAATTATTCGCTCATTGCCTCTGATAAAGAGTCCGAATTCTTTGAAACTCCATGGATTAAGGAAATCTTGATTTTTTTTTTGATTATCTTGTCGAACAATAAATTCTTGTAATATATAATTTACAGTCTTTAATTGTGTTCTTATATATATATATATATATATATATATATATATATATATATATATATATATATATATATATATATATATTTATATATATATTTATATATATAATATTAAATGTAAGATGAAGAATATAAGTTATATATAACTTTATTATATCATCAGAACAATTAGGAAAAGTTAAGGGGGAAAATCAGGAAAAAAAAAAAACTCTTTTAGCCATGGCATTTCGAAGCTAAATGTTTCTTATCAGAGGAGGCGAAGGTCAGAAGCAAATATAAAATAAACTGGCTAAATGGGGTTTAGTTAGAAAATCAAAATAAAGGAATAGGATAATATGATTAATATTAATTAAAAGTAGGTTTAGCTTCGAAATGCCATGGCTTAAACAGTTTTTTTTCTTACTTGATTTCTTGTAAAAGGAGTTAAAGTAGTGAAAAATGGGAGAACACAAATTTTTGTTGTTTTAGAAACGATCGTATGCCTAATCATTGTTGATCTTGAATTCCTTTCTTGAATATATATATATATATATATATATATATATATATATATATATATAGTGAATAAATCAAAAAAATATATTCTAAAATTCATGATGTTGACCATCTTATGATTTACTCCTTTGATTCAGTTGACATTTACAATTCTTGACAGTATCTATTTCTTAGCGCAAAATCAATCACTTAATTCAAACATTGGTCCATCTATCCGGACCGTCAAGAGTAGCATGGGGCTCATCCCTAAATAGGACCTTTTGGACATCCATTTTCATGTAATTCTGTGTCCAAGCCATTCGTTTTTCCCTATGTTGTTTGCTCAATGGAGGCATGGAATAGGTTTAATGTTTCTTGCAATCTCATTCAACACATTGCATCAGACATGCCTGGATTGTGGAGCGATTCCAGCTTTTGCAAAAATGGAAGCACTGGTGCTGTTTGTGTTTCGGTTGACTTCCCTACGAATTTTTTGAATATCACGATCTAAAAGGTTTCTCCTGATGCCATTATTTTTCTAGATTTGGTGTTCGGGTTGTTCAAGAATGCAGCCAAGGTTTTTGGATCCCATTCTAGCTCCGTGGCTAAATATTTGATCGACAATCCTTCTGCGAGTCCAGCGACTATCCTTTGCTTTATGATAACCTTTATTTGCCTGATTTTTTGGCATTGTAAGAGATCTGCAATAAAGCGATGGACAGTAAACTGTCTTGGATAATAAATAAAATGCCATAACTTCGTGAATATAGCATGAATTTGAATAAAATTTTGGAAAATAACTAAACTAAAGCAACCTTTGATGGTACAATTTTCATTTTTTTGTGACGTGTATTAAGGGAAATATTGATATTTTTCTAATCTGCAATAAAGCGATTGGCACAGTTTATATATATATATATATATATATATATATATATATATATATATATACAGTGTACACACACACACGCACATATATATATATATATATATATATATATATATACAGTGTACACACACACACGCACATATATATATACAGTGTACACACACACACGCACATATATATATATATATATATATATATATATATATATATATATATTAGTGTTGGGATCATTTAGCAGAATCAGGAATCAAAAAAATCGGAACTTTTGGGTGTATCAGAATCAATATCAGAATCAGAAAAATGTGTGCCTATTAGCCGATGCCAAAAACGATTCTTTTCATAGATTTTATTTGTTTGTTTTTGATTAAAATTATTTCTCTGTGACTCATATTAATAAGAAGATGATAAATACTTCTTGATTTTAAACTGCCAGTAAAACTAAAATCAATCGATCACGTCGATATCTGTATTTCTGTGCTTACTAAATTATATGTATATTTTTCATGGTTTTTGCGCCGACTCCTCCAAAATCGACTCTATATTTAGAACTTTAAAAGAACCAGAATCGGAATCAGTAATTGTATCAGAATCAGCAATTTAGAACAGAATTGGTAATTGTATTGGAATCGGGAATATATTAAAATCGTCCCATCACTATATATATATATATATATATATATATATATATATATATATATATATATGCTACTATTTATAGATTTAACCGTTTAGTAGAGAAGATGGTAATGGTTCCTTCTGAACGCAATGCAAGAACATTTTGTAAACAGTATATTTCTCAGGTTAATGTAAAAACATGCTAAACATGTATGTAAACAGAAAAATACATATGGAACTAAACTTTCTATAACAGTAAGTAGTATGTTCGCTGGTCTATTTGTTTTTAGGAGTTTGTCTGTGGGTCAGGTTTGGATGAGTCCAGCAGTTCAGGTTTAGAATCTTGGAATGCACACATTTGCTACGTCTATAGACGCCAATTAAGTGACTATGCCGAGAAAACAGAGTAATTCTTTCCCTAAATACTCGCACAGAGACTTTGAAAAATATTATACAGTGGTTAAATCAATATAGATTTAGATGGTCAAAGAAATACATGGCAATCTAAGAGAAATGAGTGACTTGTCGAATTAATGATAAAAGATTATTGCAGACATAATTCAATCCCAGCACTAAAGTTTATACAGGTTGACCCCCCCCCAAAAAAAAAACGGGCCCAAACTCTAATTAGGCCCCGTTTTTTTAGTGTTTTGTCCGAATGAAATGAAACTTTGGTCATAACTAGTTTATTATAGTCAAAACGTTGCATCAAAACACAAGGGTCTTTGGCCCTTTTTTCTCCGTTCTACAGCATATGTTTTAGATGGCCTCCAGGTAGCTTTTGTTTTTTTTTGGGTCACCCTGTATACACACACACACACACACACACACACACATAGTATAGGCCCTTAACGTCGAGGACGACGATTGGCAAGGCGCTTCAGTCTTCTACAGTTCAGGAAGTCTGTGTATTGCTGGCAGGATCTTTTGGCACCAGATCTTATAGCAGCTTGCCACTTTGCTCGGTTGCCGGCAGAGGTTTCCCAAGTGTTGTGAGGGATGCCGAAGACCTGGAGGTCACGTTTCAGGACATCCTTGTAGCGGAGGCGTGGCCTGCCAGCACAGCGAGGGGCATCAGCTATCTCTCCAAAGAGAAGTGCTTTTGGTAGCCGGCTGTCGTCCATGCGGCAGGTGTGGCCAGCCCAACGTAAGCGACGGATGCGCAGCACTGTGTACATGTCAGTACTCTTGGTCGTGGAGAGGATAGCTGTGTTTGGTACATGATCCTTCCATGTGAATCCAAGAATTGTGCGCAGGCATCGGAAGTGGAAGGCGTTCAGACGGTGTTCGTGTCGGCGGTAGGTGCACCAAGTCTCACTGCCATACAGGAGAGTGCTGAGGATGCAGGCCTCGTAAACCTTGATCTTTAGGTGTAGCGAGAGGGACTTGTTCTTCCAGACTCTCTCACTAAGCCTGCCGAAAGTTGATGATGCCTTTCCAATGCGGGAGTCCAGTTCACAATCAAGACTGTTGGTGTTATCAACTGTAGAACCCAAGTAAGTGAACTTGGTGACGTTTGACAGTACATGATTGTTTACGGTTATTATGGGTGAAAGCCCAGCAGGCTGGGCAAAGACCACCGTCTTGCCTAGGCTGATTTTGAGACCAAACTCCTCGCAGGCAGAAGCAAAGGAGGAGCACATTGCCTGAAGCTCAACCTCCGAGTTGGCGATGAAGGCAGCATCATCAGCGTACAGGAGTTCACGGATCTGTACGCGGTTAACCATAGTTTTTGAGCGTAGCCTGGCCAGGTTGAATAGGCCTCCAGTACTGCGAGTGTGAAGGAGCACTCCAGTTGGGTTTGGGAAGGCTCGGCGCAGAACAGCTGAGAAATATATTCCGAACAGAGTAGGAGCTAACACGCAGCCTTGCTTGACACCACAAGAGATGGGGAACTCTTTAGAACGAGAGCCCTCAAACTGTACTGTAGCCTTCATCTGATCGTGAAATTCTTGTATGGTTTTCAGGAGTTTGGGAGGGCAGCCCAGTAGACGGAGGACTAGAAATAGCCCTGATCTGCTAACATAATCAAAGGCCTTCGTCAAGTCAACGAAAACTGCATAGAGAGGACGGCCTTGCTCAATGCATTTCTCCTGGATCTGACGAACAGAAAAGATCATGTCAGTGGTAGAGCGGCCAGGTCGAAAGCCACATTGACTCTCAGGAAGAATTCTGTTGGCAATAATCTGGAGACGTGGCAGGACTAAGCGGGCATAGATCTTTCCAGGCTGGGAAAGTAGAGATATGCCACGGTAGTTGTTGCAGTCGCAGCGAAACCCTTTGTTCTTATACAGGGTAACTATGTTGGCGTTACGAAGTTCATCGGGAATAGTACCTTCATTCCAGCAGATTGAGAAGAGATGATGGAGTTCCTCAGTTAGTGAGTCACCACCGCATCTGAAGATTTCTGAAGGTAGCCCATCCACGCCGGGGGCTTTGTTGTTCCTCAGTAGCTTGATGGTCTTGTGTACTTCATCGATGGTGATGTCGTAATCTAGCTCATGGAGGACTGGTAGTTGGGGAACAGCAGCTATTATAGCAGCCTCACTAGCTGCTACAGGTTGAGCATACAGTGAGCTGTAGTGCTCCACCCAACGGTCAAGCTGATCATCAGGATTGGTGAGTAGTTCTCCGGTCAGAGATCGCAAAGGAGATGATTTCTTCACAGGAGGACCTAGAGCCTCTTTCAGAGCTTGGTACATGCCACCAGTGTTGCCGGTGGCAGAGCAGTCTTCAGCACGCTTGGAGATGTCACTCCAATAGTTGTGTTTAGCCTCTCGAGTTAGGCGCTGCACTTTTGAGCGGCTCTGCTTCCAGAGGCTAGTAGCTTGAGGAGAGGGGTCCTGCATCACAGCCAGTCTTGCCGCTCGCTTTTCTGCTAGTGCTTGATGGAGTGTGTCCGCGTGGTGTCTGAACCAGTCCGGCTGCTTTACTGTACGTCTACCAAAACTGGAGAGTGCGCAAACTCCAACAGTGTCACGAATCCGCAGCCAGGCAGAGGCAGCATCCTGAGGGGGTGCAGACTGGACAAAGGTGGATTGTATTGAAGCTTGAAAATGTTGGCATTTCTCCTTGGACTTAGTAGCAAGAACATTGAGCGTTGAAAGTGGTTTTGAGCAAGACAGGTGGATTTTCTTTGGCTTTAGTTTAAGCTTACAGCGCACAAGTGAGTGGTCTGTGTCACAGTCCGCAGAGTGCATTGTCCTGCAGTGGATGATATCCTGGAGGTGCTTCTTTTGAGTGATCACATGGTCCAGCTGGTGCCAGCGCTTAGAGCGTGGGTGTTGCCATGTCATCTTCGACCACGGTGAGCCCTCAAAGAAGGTTGATGGGATGCACAGCCTGTGTGTAGCACAGAGTTCCAGAAGACGCTGTCCATTTTCATTCATAGAGCCCACTCCGTGAGGACCCAGGACATCAGGCCAGGCATTGGTGTTACTGCCTACTCGAGCGTTGAGATCACCCAGGATGATTATGCGGTGACCGCGGTCGATTTTGGAGAGGGTCTCACTCAGCTGGAGATAGAAAGCATCTTTCTGGTCATCCGGCGAGGTGAGGGTTGGGGCGTAGGCAGACAATAGGGACACTGGACCAGAGGTGGTGTGTAGCTGTAGTGACATTAATCTGGGAGAGATGGCGACGGGAGTTTCGACAAAGCTGAGCAGCTTGTTGCAGATGGCAAAACCCACTCCATGTTTTGGTCTCTCCAAGTCAGGGTAGCCAGTCCAGTAAAATGTGAAGTTAGCTTCACGTATGGAGCCATTTCCAGTGAGCCATGTCTCGCCTAGTGCTGAGACATCCACCCCCAACCGGAGTAATTCCAGGTCGATAACAGCAGACTTCCGAGGATGAAAACTGTCAAGAGAGGAAGTCACCCCAAGGGAGCGGACATTCCAGCAGGCCAGGTGTAGTGGGGAGGCAGTAGCAGGATGTCGACCGGGGCGCGCCTGCCTAGAACGCGGGCCCTGCCGAGCAACGACAGCACCCCCGACTGCAGGGGGCTCCCGAATTGCCAGTCGCTGAGAATTTATTCTTGACATATCCATAGTAGTTGCCTGAAACGTCAAGTGCCGGGGCAGGGAAGTAGTGGATGAGTGCATGCCCAGAACAGAACATCCACCTCTGGACCCAACATTGCGGACCCCAGCGGAGCACAGGAGTGCGACAGCCGGAGCAGTGGTAGGTTGCCCCGCAGTACCCGCTAACTGGGTGTTGATCCCTGACCGTTGATCGTTCTTGATTCATCCGCTCAGTGATCCGCCATGGGAGACCGGTGGTTGAAAAATATATCAGCTGCGCTCATACCATGACTGCCAACTCCTGCTGCCGAGATGACATTTTGCTATTTGACCACATAGCTGGGGTCTGGATTGGTGTAAGCCAGGGCGTGTCCTCACGCCGGAGGGCCATGCACTCAACACCTCTGGGGCTCCAGACTACTCCGAGATCCCACATACACTTAGCCTGGGGCCGCAAGGTACCCAGTTAAACCGTGATGTACCACGAGGAGGTGGCATGCGAGTCTTGACCAGTGAGACGCTCTAACCACCAGTGGGCAGGGCTTACTAAACTGCCTCCCCTTCACTCTTGCGAGTATAGGTGGCGGTTACAGCTGGAAGCAAGAGGAGCAAAGCACCTGAAAGCCAAGCAGCTAAGCACTCTACACATTCACTAAGCTACAACACTACACGCTCAAAGGCCCTGTGTGCAACACACCACATCACACACATACATACATATATATATACATATTAGTGTTGGGACGATTAATCAGAATCGGAATCGAGAATTGGAAAAATTGGATCTTTTAGGGGTATCAGAATCGGTATCGGAATCAAAAACATTTGAGCCTATTTTCCAATGCCAAAACCGATTCCTTAAATTATCTTTATTTATTTGATTTTGATAAAGCACCATCTCCCACCGCTGATAGTAATAATAAAATAATAAATATTTATTGATTTAAACTTCGAGTAAGATTAAAATCTCTAGATCACCCATATCACAAGTGTTTTTACGTTTGAAAAAATATAGGCACATTTAAGATGTGTTTTTATGGTAATCGAGAAAAAAATCGCACTTTTATAGTTAAATATTTACAGACTTATAAAGAATCGGAATCGGTAATTGTATCGGAATCGGGAATTAAGTATGGTATCAGTAATATTGTATCAGAATCGGGAAAAATATTGGAATCGTCCCATCACTAATATATATATATATATAAATATATATATATATATATATATATAAATATATATATATATATATATATATATAAATATATATATATATACATATATGTCAAAAAAAAATTTTAATGTCAAAAGTGAGAAATATATATATATATATATATATATATATATATATATATATATATATATATATATATATATATATGTATGTATGTATATAGATTTCTCCAGCTTTTGACATTTAAGTTTCTATAATAAACTTTCTTTTTTTGACTGATGAAATCATACACACCACACATATATGTGGGTGTGTATGCATATATATATATATATATATATATATATATATATATATATATATATATATATATATATATCCATAAACAGCTGCTGCGTCTTTTTAAGACACATCAGTGTAGTTAAATATAGCAAGTGTAGTCATAAGCCATGCTAAGATTCGAAACCCAAAGTACTTTATCCATTGCACTAACAATTCGCCACTGGTTATATATATATATATATATATATATATATATATATATATATATATATATATATATATATATATATATATATACCTCGCTTGTGTGTCCGTATTAATTTTCTTTATATTTAGCTTATATTAATATATGCCAATCTCTCTATGTAATTCTTATAAATATCTCTGTATTACCTATATATGCATGTTTCTATATATTTAATAATTCCCTCTATATTTCTCTCTCTATTTCTCTCTCTCTGAGCCAATTTCATTCTCATATATAGTGATCGATAGGTTCCATTCTACGAACTCAAGATTTTGTTCTGAGTCTTCAGTTTTCGTAGTGGAAACTCGGACTTTGTTCTTCAATATAAAAAATATACATTTCTATACAATTTCTGTCCAAATCAATATCTATAACACTTGGAATTAATTTCATATGGGCATATTTTTCCATAATGACAGCCAAAATAATAGAAAATATACATTCCAATCTTAGATACAGAAAAAAATGTGATTGTTAAAGTTCAATGAATTCTTAGATAAGACTCTTTTTTTTGGTCCACCGATAAAAGGAAGGGGGACCTGTAAACCCACCTTTGTCCTTTCATCCATTCGTCTGTCCACACTTTTATCAATAACTACGCCTTGGAAATTTTTGAAATTTTGCACAAACATTAAACATGATATGAGTAAAAAAAGTAACAGAACGGATTTTCCAGAAAACTTTGGTTCCCCCCATAGGGTGCCTTTCAGGTTAAGATGGCTAAAATTGACACTTCTGTCGATTTTAAAAAAATTGATGCCTTGGATTTTTATAAAACTTTCTGAAAAGTTGTAACTAACTGATTCCTATATAATTTTATTTGTCTATACTTCGCGATAACTCTTGGGTGTGTCCCAGGGGCTCTTTTATGGCTAATAAAAACACTCCATTTTTGGAACTATTTTACCATATTTGTCCAAAGTTTTCTGTGTATGTCTATTTAGCAGTTTTACATGGTGCTGAACTCAAATTCAAATATGTTAAGGCCTTGGGAACTTTTGTGGCAAAATTGGGAGGGGGGGGAAAAGATGAACTTAGTTATTTCTTTTTTAGAATGGTGCAGAACTCAAATTTACATATGTTAAGGCCCTAAAACTGCATCGTTTGTTAATTTTCGCCAGGATTTGACGTCCCCTGGAGACTTTTGGGGATAAATGGGGGAGGGGCAAATGCTGAACTTAGTCATTTTTTTATGCCTCGTTCACTGTGCACTCACGGGGGACCAAGCATGTTTCACTTGTTTTCTATATTTCTTCTATGGATAGTAAGTCGATTATTGCAAAATGTCATTTTTATGGTTTTACATAAAATTGTGAAAGTTCAAATTAATCATTTCTCATTTAAATGTAAAAACCTAAATAAATCATTGCATAAAAATATATTAGATCCCTTTAAATAAAACAAAAAGACAAGCAGTTTCTTTGGAGCCGTTTTTAATTGCTTTTAAAAAAGATGCAAAAACTGACATAGTCTTTTTGTCTGTCTGAGGAACAGTTTCTAGCAAACTCCTCTGTCAATTTTTGGTCTACAAATTTGATATACAAAGGATTGGAAAATGTGGAACAAATTCGATTTGATCTGTAGACGGTAAAAATAGCAGCTGCGGGGTTATAATTGAAAAACAAAATTATTGGAACTTGGCTTATAATGCCATTATGGGCATGAGAAAATATGTATTTATATGTTAAATTTGTTAACATTTTTTTTTATCTAGCTGACTATAGCTCAAGCAGTAACGACTAAAGCTGGAGCGTTATATGTTTTGGGTTCAATTCTAGCTGATAGCACAGCACCCAAGTAATACATTTTTTTTTTTACTTTTTAAATCCCTACTATATATTATATACAATATAATATTCCATAGATAATTGCATCTATAATAATAAATATGAAATTTGCATCATATTTAAGCGTATGTTTATGACACACACACACACACACACACACACACACACACACTTGCAAGAACTTGTCAGTCATTTTATCCTGACGATTCTTTACGTGGATGTAACAGAAAATTCTGTGTAGCTTAATTGCCATATGTATTTTCATAACTTTCTACCTAGCTCTACTTGTGTATTGAATACTATTGAAGTAAATACTGAAAATCGATACATAAAATATTATCTTTCCTTTTATGCATATACATGAAATAATATACGTATATATATATATATATATATACACACACACACATAAATTAATATATGAAGATATAATTTTAGGCGTAAATTTTTAGTATTTACTTCAGCAGTGGTCAATACATAGGTAGACCTAGGTAGTATGTTATGAAAATATATATGGCAATTAAGTTACACAGAATATTCCGCGTTTCATTCTTGGGAAAATTCGTCAGGCTTAGGCATAAGCCTGACGAATTCTCACGGGAATGATGCACGGAATATTTTGCGTAGTTTAATTGCCATATATATTTTCATAAATTACTACACACACACACACACACATATATATATATATATATATATGTGTGTGTGTGTGTGTGTGTGCGAGTATATATATATATATATGTGTGTGTGCGAGTATATATATATATATATATATATATAAAATATATATGGCGATTAAGCTACACTGAATATTCTGCGTTTCATCCACTATAGGATTCGTCAGGCTTATGCGCGATGATGAAACGCAGAATATTCAGTGTAGCTTAATCGCCATATATATTTTATAAATTACTAACTAGCTCTACCTATGTATTGAGCACTTTTGAAGTAAATACTTAAAGTTTACGCATAAATCTATACTTTCGTATATTAAATTTATGTGAGTAAATGAAGTAGTTATATATATATATATATATATATATATATATATATATATATATATATATATATATTCTGCCTAGCATGTTAACTATAACATATTTTTCAGTTCTCTCTATTCATCTATGTCTCTTTCTCAGTTCGTCTGCTTTTCCATATGTTCATCTGTGAAATCATTTTATTTTTTGTCATTCCTTGTATTTTTCATTTTCATTCATATATTATTTTCATTCTCTGTTTTGTCTTTCGTTGTATTTCTTATTATTCTATCCGTTCTTTTTTTATTGATCCCAACTTTTTCTTTCTTTACTTCTCTCTTTCTTTCTCTCTTGCTTTCTTTCTTGCTCTCGCTCTCCCTTTCTTCTATCTATGGATCTATTTATCTATTTATTTATCTCTCTCTCAAACTTTACCTTTTTCCTTTTTTTGTTTCTATTTTTCTCTCCTTACTTATCCCCGTTAGGCTTTAAAATATATAAACCCCATCTTTCTTACGCTTTCAATCTCTTTTTTCGCTTCTCCCTTATTTTATGTTAAGGGTTGAATATTTAGGACACGCCTTTTTAAAAAAAACAAAAAAAACAAAAGAACGGTCTTCCTACATTTATTTTTCTTACTTTTGGGCTTTTCTTCTTCTTCTTCTTCTTCTTCTTCTTCTTCTTCTTCTTCTTCTTCTTCTTCTTCTTCTTCCCTCCACCTCTCTCTAAATCCGTCTTCCTTTTAGTCACTATCTTATTCGTTCTTTATATTTACTTATATCTCTTTTTCTTCACTAACACTTTCTCTTTGAAATATCCTCTTAATTTTTTCACAAATTCTGTACCTCACTCTTCCACTCCCCCTCTCTATCTTTTTTGTTTTCTTTATTCCCCTCTTTTAGTCATTATTCTTTTATTATTCAACTATTCAACACTTCAAATACTTCCTTATACACTCACACACACACACACACACACACACACACACACACACACACACACACACACACACACACATACATATATATATATATATATATATATAAATAAAATGGGTTAAGAAATTCCAACGAAAGAAAGATGTATGTATATTTATATATATATATATATATATATATATATATATATATATATATATATATATATATATATATATATATATATATATATATATATATATTAAATCCCCGAAACAGTGTTTCATGGTAAACAACTGATGATCCCTTGAAAAATAAAAAAAAATTGGTATTATAGTAAATTCGAGAGAGTTGATGCAGTGATTGCAGGTGATTAAATGATTTACTGACTAGATGGTTTTTTAACGAATGATAAAAAGTAATTTTTTGTATAGTTTCAAATGTTAAAAACTTCAAAGACTATATATATATATATATATATATATATATATATATATATATATATATATATATTATTGTCCTGGCAGGGCTACAGGGGCGACAACCAAAGTAGCCAAACTGAAGCTGGACTGCAGGACACTACATATACAAGTGTAGGCAAATTTAAGCATATTTTATTGGTTTGAAAATACAGGTTCTTTGTTATTAATTGTCATAAAATTTTAACCATAAAATAGTATTATAATCTTTAAAAAGCCTACAGATTTTCATAGTTTCGTCCCAAAGAACAAAATATATGAGCATTTCAATATATATATATATATATATATATATATATATATATATATATATATATATATATATATATATGTATATATGTGTGTATATATATATATGTATATATATATATGTATGTATATATGTATATATATATATACAACCATTTTTGGCATTTTTATGAGTTCTAAATTTCAACGACTATTGATCAGAATTTAACAAATGAAGGCTCGTTGCAAAGGTAATGGCCTGAATTGTGTAGTGGGCTTTGTGACATTTGCTCTTAAGGTCTCATATTAGGGGGATCATCCATCACTCAGCGCCTATTTTGGACACTTTTTACAGCTATGAAATGTTTTAATCATAGTCGTTTGCTTTTCTAGTTTTGTATATAAATTACAAAATATCTGATATTTCCCCCAAACCTCTGGCCTTAATGGAGAGGAGACTAAAACTTGCTGCTATGTTTTCAAATGATCTGAAATAACTGCAAGGGGAGACTTGATTCCAAATATTTCTCATATGTTATGTCTCCCCTCTTTGGTTTTCATACATAAAGTAAATTTCACAGTGTATAAAGATTATTTGATATTGGAGATATTCATAATCATATCCTAGTTCTGAAGGAGGGGAGATATAACATATGAGAAATATTAGAAATCAAGCCTTCTCTTGCTTTTATTTCGGATCATTTCAAACTACAGCAGCAAGTTTTAGTCTCCCCTCCATCAAGGCCAGAGATTTTGGGGAAATACACACACACACACACACACACACACACACACACACACACACACACACACATATATATATATATACCAAGTTATAGGTGTTCAAGAGTGATATCTAGAGCTAGAACAACAGCATATTTTTTTCATTGTTTTGACTCTCTCGTGTATATCCGTTGATAGCTTATATGCTTTTATAGAGAGTGATGTGGTTCTCGGTTGATTAACTGTGTCAGATATATACTCGAGAGTCAAAACAAACAAAAAGAATATGCTGTTGTCATAGCCCTAGTGATAACTAATAAGCTTAATGAGGTTAATAAAAGTGCTCAATAAAAGAAGAGCAAGGTATATTTTATTAATATAAACAAATTTACATGGTCACTACACTGGATATGCTAATGTTTTGGACAAATTGTTGGTTAACACTACAAGTCCTCATCAGGCAATTTGAAAAAAAAAGGTTGTTTTCCACAGAATAATTAAATTTTGTTGTTTGTTTGAGGACTGGTTTCTATTTGTTTGTATAAATAAATAAATAAATACGCATATTTTATTTTTTAAATAGACATCATCACTTATCAAGGCCCAGAGGCCACTCGAGGATAAAGGTTAAAGAGTATACAGTAGTCAATGGGGCAATGTCGTATTAATCGTTAGTAGTATACATTTGGAAAATTAGATTACTTAAGGGGAATATATGTATTGCTTTATCGTTATTTTCATGGCAAGCGCTCGACTGAGCTTCAATCTATGGTCCTCCCTCGCCAAACTTTCACAAGAACACTCATCTAGCTGAAAACACTATCAATAATTTCCCCCCCCCCAACTCTTTACCTGTGCCTAAACCTAAACGTAGATTCCATGAACAAAGCTTCTTTCTTAGAACTGCACGCCTGTGGAATTGTCTTCCGTTTTCCTGCTTTCCAGCTGTCTATAATATAGTTGTCTTAAAGTCAAAACAAGTGCTTGATGAGCCGTTCTACTTAAGTTAACAAATTTCCCGAATTTCCATTACGATTACTATATTGTCCAATTGACTACTTTATACTCTTAACCTTTATCCTCGAGTGGTCTCTAGGCCTTGATAAGTGGTGATGCCTATGTAAAAAAAAAAAAATGTATGCACACATGCATTGCTCACACTATGAGTTTCTTTGCTCAGTTGGTAGATCACCAAACATATGTCACTGGGGTCCGGGTTTCCGAGTTTCCGGGTTTCAAATCTTTCTAACCGAACTGACACATAGTAGTAGAGACAACAAAATGCATGTGGATGGCAAAAATAGTCAAAAAGCAAACAGTTGTTTTGTTGTTTCACAACTCAGCAGTATAGCTAGACATGAAGCCCTGCAATTTGGACGTTAGGCCATTACTAACTGTTAGCACAGGCGTCCAATACTCTACCATCAGAGCTACAGAACCGACGAACTAGAATTATAAAAAACGAAACCGGTTGTAAATAATATTATTCATTTATTTACATTTTTACGATGCTGATAACTGAGACGACTCAATCTGAAAAATCGAACCATTTGGGGGTATCGGAATCGGAAAAATATGTGCGCATATTTTCTGATGCCAAAACGATTCTTTTACTTGTTTTTTTTTTATATGGTTGTGTTTAAAGCAAAATCTTCCGATGTCTGTAATAATGATGGAATAATAAATATTTATTGATTTTTTTTTTACTACTAGTAAAACTAAAATCGATAGATGATCACCCACAAGTATTTGTTTTTTTCTGTTTAGACAAATATCTCAACATTTGACATGCGTTCTTACGGTAATCAAGGAAAAATTACAACTCTATAATCAAATATTTAGAGATTTATAAAGAATCGGAATCGGATTCAGGAATGTAGTATGGATTCGGTAATTATATCGGAATCAGGCAGAATATTGGAATCGTCCCATCACTAATATAAATATATATATATATATATATGAAAGATAATCATCAATGAAGAGCTGTTTCGTCGTTTCAACAGATATATATATATATATATATATATATATATATATATATATCAGATATATATATATAACAGATATATAAATATAGATATATAAGTGTATATATTTATATATCTGTATGTACATAAATATGTACACATGTATTCATAAATATAAATGAGCATATATAACTATATATATATATATAACTATATATATACAACTATATATATATATATATATATATATAACTATATATATATATATATATATATATATATATATATATAGGGTGACCCCCCAAAAAACGGGCCCCAACTCTAATTAGGCCCCTGTTTCTTAGGGTTTTTTCTGAATGAAATAAAACTTTGGTCATAACTAGTTTATTATATTCAAAACGTCACCTCAAAACACTATATAAATATATATATGTATATATACGACACAATCACCACACACTGGTTCTCGCCAGATTACTGAAATTAAGCAACGTTGAGCCAGGCCAGTCGCCAGTACCAAGTAGGTGACCATTTGGGAAGGCTGGGCACTGTATGTACCGCGCTGAGTTGTAGAAAATTCCAGGTTGGTATCTGGGGGCACATTAATTCAATGCGAGAGATGTACCCTCAGTCTTCGTTAAGACATGCATCTAGGAGAAGGTAACTGATGTAAAAACCTGAAAACCTATGACCTACTGTAATCTCTGTTCTGTGGCAGTCATTTGCACCGATAAAGGTTAGCAGTA
This sequence comes from Euprymna scolopes, assembly GCF_053919585.1. NCBI lineage: Eukaryota > Metazoa > Mollusca > Cephalopoda > Sepiida > Sepiolidae > Euprymna > Euprymna scolopes. The sequence goes on along the minus strand of NC_136497.1, from coordinate 82,747,304 downwards.
ATACCAAAAAGTGTGGTTGGTTCTATACTATAAACAAATCATCTGTGTGGCAGAAGTTCATGCGTCAAAATCGATAGAAGAGTCCATGATATATATATATATATATATATATATATATATATATATATATATATTTTGTGTACAGAAAGTTGTTAGTTGAGACAGGTCATTGGTACCGTCGGTTTCAAGCCCGATAATAAGGCCCGTTTAAGGTATCCTTATCAAGCTCTCTTCAGCCAGAGAGACGAATATTGGCTGAAGAGAGCTTGATAAGGATACCTTAAACGGGCCTTATTATCGGGCTTGAAACCGACGGTACCAATGACCTGTCTCAACTAACAACTTTCTGTACACAAAATATAAGTACGCTCTTAAAATTTGGATTTTCCTTTTAATTGAGCACTCTGCTGGAATTCTTTTTCCAAAAAAACTAATCATATATATATATATATATATATATATATATATATATATATATATATATATAAAGTGAAAGTGTGTGTGTGTGTCTCTGTCTGTCTGTCTGTGTACATTTCCCTACACAATACCTCTGTCAATTTTAAGTCTACAGACTCGAAATCTGATATACAGGGTGTGGAGGTTTGGGAACATCTTTTAAATCCGTTTTCGGACAGAAATTTGGCTGTTAAAGGGTCAAAGTTGTACGATTTGACCTTTGAGAACTCTACCAAAATCCTCTGCAAATTTTGGGTCTAAACAATTGAAATTTTAGATACAGGCTCCTTGGACATGGATCTAACTTAATAACTTGATTTGAGCCCAAAAAATAAATGTTAAGGGGTCATAATAGGGGTCAAAGTTAAAAAATATTTGACCTGTGCGGTCTCTACCAAATTACTCAGACAATTTCTGGTCTAAACATTTGAAATTTTACACAAAGTGTATTCAGAGATAGGGAAAGCTTTTTCATCGGTTTGGGCCGAAAATTTGAGCCACCAGTATATAAATGTATATATGTATGTTTGCATGTCTGCCTAAAACCGTCGACAGAGGCGACGGGTTTTCATAAGATCAGTATCGTTTGAAGCTCCACCCTTCAGACGACAAATATCGAAAAGTTGGCTAAAAACATTAATTTCTTCACCCTCAACTGGGCACTTTTCTACAGGGAGGAGGTCGCTTATTTCGCCGATATTTACGAAAGTCATCCTCTCTTTTCGATTGTCTAGCCTTAATTTAAACCTACGTCACTTCCGCTTTGGTGGTGGTCGTAACAAGTCACGTTTTTTTCCCGTTCTTTTCCTCCCTCCACTTTTTTTTGTTTTGCTCAATGCACACCTCCAAGCACCTTACATACTAAATCTCTAATTTCTCATACAAGTATGGATTCCGATTTCAATTCTTTATAAATCTTTAAATATTTAACTTTATTTTTTTTGTTTGCCATGAGAACACTTGTTAAATGTGCAGATATTTTCTCAGATGTAAAAATACGTTTTTTGATCGATCGTTTTTAATTTTACTGGTAGTTTAAAATCAATAAATATTAATGATTTCGTCATTAATATGAGGAATAGAAGGTTTTGCTTTAAACAAAATCAAATGAAAAAGAATCGTTTTGGGCATCAGCAAAATCGACATATATTTTTCCGTAATCTGCAAGGTAACCATTTTATTATTATTATTATTATTATTATTAAATGATTTTATATTAGAAATGTAATTGTA
>NC_136497.1:82733115-82738115 GCF_053919585.1 Euprymna scolopes | reverse complement strand
GAACCCATAAGGAAGGAACTCACACACATTCACAGAGTTATTTTCATATAATATTATATATATATATATATATATATATATATATATATATATATAGAGAGAGAGAGAGAGAGAGAGAGAGACAGACAGACAGACAGACAGACAGACAGAAGCTGAGGAGAGTTTGACAAAGGTGATAAACTATAGGTCCCCTTTGTTGTTTTGAAATAGAAATGAGGGCATTGTTGTTGTTCTGATCTGATATATATATATATATATATATATATATATATATATATATATATATATATATATATATATTCTGTGTAGCTTAATTGCCATATATATTTTATAACTTACTATATATCTATCTATCTCTCTCTATATATCTATATATATATATATATATATATATATATATATATAGATATAGATATAGATATATAGATATAGATATAATATATATATATACATTAGAGAAATTTATAAAAAATAGAAATGAACAAAATCTATTCTTAAAAAGAGCACACCCACACACACACACACACACACACACACACACACACACACATATATATATATAAATATATATATTATACATATACATATACATTATTCAGTGTCGCAAGACATTTTTATGTTGCTGACTGCATTCTCTCTTTTGCACATTTCTTTAGTTTCCATTTATGTATCGTTATTGAAAAAAAAAAAAAAACTAAAAAAATACCTATTCTCCAAATAAAGCAGTTTTACACCAATTTTATACACCCCTTGCAAAGATTAAAACCTTGATATAATGATATTAAACCTTATGTTTAAAATCAACATATAATGATACTAAACCTTATCTTTACAATACTTATTTCAATTTTGAGCAAAATCTATCATAGATGATTTTGATTCTAGAAAATCTCTAAAAGTATAAGGGCCCCTAAGAAAAATTTAAATTTAGGGAGTTTTGTTTAATGGAGGGTAGAAAGTGGGTTTTGTGTTTATTATTTCATGTTAAGTGGAAATTATTATTTCCTCTCCGAGAGAGCTCAACCGATAATAGTAGTCATATGAATATCCTTATTTTGTCCTTTAATCCTTACATTCCAGAAGCGATGTTTCTGACAAAGAGAGAAGAATTGCTGCTTTTTGGTTAGAATCTATTCTGTCTAACACTTTCGTTGGCAAGTTTGTGGGTTTAAAGTATTATTTGTTATTTTAGCTTCTTATATATGTTGTCTTCATGTTTTGTCTGAAGCAGTTTCAATAAAAAAAAAATAATTAAAGATGTTTATTTTCAAATGAGAAGTTGTGCCCATCTTATTCCTCCTAAAATCCTTTAAAATGTCTCAAAGGAACTAAAATTTCTGGAATATTTGTCAACTAGCGAAGATACCCGTTTGTTGATGTTTCCAAATTTTTGAGATGTGGAGTGATTATTCGTGTTACGTGGCTTCTTCGAACTACGGTTCTCATCTTGAGTGTTATTTTCACAACATATCGGTTGATTTAATCTTCGATATTCCTTAGGTGTATCGGAAATCTTTCAGTCGATCTCGGGAATCTACGCAAAATTTTAAACGGAATCTTTTTTTTTTAATCCATAGGAATAGCATACCCTTGTTCTCACAGTCGTGATTATGTAAAAGTCTTAAATAATTCGCAATTGTATTTTGAGTGTCGCCCACAGTGAGGATAGAACCTTCATCTTCCAGAAGAGTTTAACTTCCACTAAGTTTTACCAAGTATTTTATCCACTATGTCACGGATACTTTCAGACAATATTAATATGAACGAGAGCATGCTACCTCCGGGGATTAGAAAATAAGTTTCGTTCGAAATTCTGTGCTAATTTCTAAGTTTGACAGAAAGATTTTTTTTAGTTTGACAAGATATAATGGAAGAAGTTTGGAGGTTACATCGAGCGAAACGTGAAAATAACTTAAGACTAATCTAAAGAATAAAAATAATACAAATAATTATTCTCATAAGGCAGAAAATTAATATTTTATGATTAAAAAACATATAAACTGTTAAAAATTGAAATAAACGTATAAATTGTTAAAAATTGAAATAAACGTATAAATTGTTAAAAATTGAAATAAATATATAAATTGTTAAAAGTTAAGATAAATACATAAATTGGTAAAAAATTGAAATAAATATATAAATTGTTAAAAATTGAAATAAATATATAAATTGTTAAAAATTAAGATAAATACATAAATTGTTAAAAATTGAAATAAATATATAAATTGTTAAAAATTGAAATAAATATATAAATTGTTAAAAATTGAAATAAATATATAAATTGTTAAAAATTAAGATAAATACATAAATTGTTAAAAATTGAAATAAATATATAAATTGTTAAAAATTGAAATAAATATATAAATTGTTAAAAATTGAAATAAATATATAAATTGTTAAAAATTAAGATAAATACATAAATTGTTAAAAATTGAAATAAATATATAAATTGTTAAAAATTGAAATAAATATATAAATTGTTAAAAATTGAAATAAATATATAAATTGTTAAAAATTAAGATAAATACATAAATTGTTAAAAATTGAAATAAATATATAAATTGTTAAAAATTGAAATAAATATATAAATTGTTAAAAATTGAAATAAATATATAAATTGTTAAAAATTAAGATAAATACATAAATTGTTAAAAATTGAAATAAATATATAAATTGTTAAAAATTGAAATAAATATATAAATTGTTAAAAATTGAAATAAATACATAAATTGTTAAAAATTAAGATAAATACATAAATTGTTAAAAATTGAAATAAATATATAAATTGTTAAAAATTAAGATAAATACATAAATTGTTAAAAATTGAAATAAATATATAAATTGTTAAAAATTGAAATAAATACATAAATTGTTAAAAATTGAAATAAATACATAAATTGTTAAAAATTAAGATAAATACATAAATTGGTAAAAAATTGAAATAAATACATAAATTGTTAAAAATTGAAATAAATATATAAATTGTAAAAAATTGAAATAAATAAAGGAGATAGATATTAGTTCCATTAATGTTTCTAAGGAATAGTTGGATGAAAAAAACAATTATTTTTATGAGGAAAAAAAATGGCAATTAGTTTTCTATACTTTTAAACCACATATACCTTTATTATTTCAATAGAAATATTTTCATAGATAATAAGTTATATAAAAGTAGATGAAGAAAGCAGCTGTGACATTTTTAATGGAATTAATTGTAAAAGTTATTTTAAAACAATATGATTCTTGGCATGGAACAAAATGTAGTATCTGTTCTGATACTACACTGCAGCAGATAAGACGCATTCTTCTAGACGGAAGCTGTTTTAATTTCTTGCCTCAATCCAGAGTGTCTCTCTTTGGAAAGGTATACCTTAATCACTTTTACTAAAAAATAAATAATTGACGTGTTGAAATGAATTATGTTTAATTAGTCACTTAGAACTTCAACTGGAACTACAATCATGAGAATGTCCACAGCTGTTTTTTTTTTGGGGGGGGATGATTACTTTTCAATATTAAAAATTAAAATAAATGCCTATAATTTTATTTTAATAATGAATAAAAGATATGCATTTTAGAAAAAATCAAAAAAAATCTGATAATAATCGATATGAAATTGAAAAAAAAAAAAGCATTTCCAAAGTACATTCTAAGCTATATGTTCCTCATACTAATCTTGTGCCTAACTCTGCTTTCGTTGGGAGGCAAATAAATAAGGACGTGATTATTTTTAGAGGGTTTAAACAAAGTAATATTATTGATGAAGACATTTTTCTTTTTCAAATTATAAAAGACATTAAAAAAATCCCGCATTTATCTTTTATAGATTTGGCAGGATATATATCCTTTTTTTTTTTTCTCTAATTACTAAAAAGAAAATATTATTTGGATTCTTCAGACTACTGTAAATTGTAAAAGTGATATTCTCCTAAAGGTTGAAGGATCAATCCTGAATGTGAGCGACCAAAAATGTAATTACGAATTAGTTACTGTATCCAGTCATGGTTGACGGAACGAGAACATGCTCCCCCCGTGACGTAAATAAAGGACTCTGTTCTAAAATCCGTCCAAATTCTGTTCAAATTCGACAGAAACATTCCTGTTTTCGACAAGATATACCTGAAGAAGGTCGGAGGTTACATTGACTAAAACATTGTGAAAATGACACTCAAGATGAAAACAGTCGTCCGATGAATAAGTATAACCAATCCTCATCTCAAAAATGTAGAAACGTAAAATATTGGTGATTAAAAATTATGATTGTTTCAAATATTCGTTATGGTTGCCTGCATACTTTTTAAGACCAAGTATTTTATAAAATAATCAAAAATTAATTTTATTCTATTAAGTACAAACAAAAGTTTTTTTTGATATTTAAAGAAGTGATATCTTTTAGATATTCATATTCGACCCAAATTACTTTTATCAATGAGACCTTAATTAATTACTGACATTATTTTAAATATTGATTTGATAGAAGAATTTTAAATTGAAAATTTTAAAGAATTTCCAAACATTTTTAATTGTAATTTTTTTTAGGTTTATTAAAAAATATCATCTGCTCTGCTTCATTTAGATAAATGAGAGATACTTGAGAAATAGAAAAATAAGATAAAACATCATTATCTTGATTTTAAAGAAAATGTTATTATAGTTTTTACCATTTTAATTTATTTAAAAGACAACCAAAACGATGTTATTAATTCTATTAAACCATTTTGTCTTTTAACGTCCAGTCCTCTGCCTGCAAGAAAAGACAAAAAAAAAAAAAATAAATAAATAAATAAAATTAAAAAAAAAATAAATAAAATAATTAACTCATTGGTCAGTTCTGCTACATTTTATAAAATTACATAGACATGCACGCACTAATTTATTTAAAAAAAAAATCAACAAAAAAATGTTCTTAATTCCTTTTTGCCATCTTGTCCTTTAACATCTAATCTCCTGCCAAAAAAAAAAAAAGAAAAGACTAATTTTTTTAAATAAAATGAACTAAA
>NC_136497.1:82713115-82723115 GCF_053919585.1 Euprymna scolopes | reverse complement strand
CTCTTTCTATCTTTCTCACTATCTTTCTATCTACCAAACAAACACACATACACACGCACACACACTAACACACACATACATATATATATGTCTATATAAATATGTATATATAAATATATATTTATATATATACATATATATATATATATATATATATATATATATATATATATTCCACATCTCTAATTAGGTATAATACGTTTATATTATTAAACCTTCTCTTATATATATATATATATATATATATATATATATATATATATATATATATATGCATATATCAGTTAAGAAAAGATATGAAATTACATACAACTTTATTACTGTATTATAAAATCAAATCAATTAAGAAAAAGTAAGAAAGAAACTCTTTAGGCCATGATATTTCGAAGCTAAATTTATCTCATCATAGGAGAAAGACAGCATTATATAAAAAATATATAAAAAAACTTTTATTTGCTTCGTAAAAAACTTTTATTCCATGTTATCGTTTTATATATATATATATATATATATATATATATATATATATATATTTATATATATATATATATATGTCTATGTGTGTGTGTGTGTGTGTGTGTGTGTGTGTGTGTGTTTGTGTGTGTGTTATTCGTTCTTCGCGAAATGTCATTGTCTGGAAAAAAATTACTGCACACACACACATACGTATATATATATATATATATATATATATATATATATATATATATATATATATATATATATGTGGTAGAGCTACCTGTGTCTTATTATTACTTTGTAGTATACGAATTCGTCTCTTACAAATATGTGCACATAACATACGCAGGATATAGAGAGTCTGCTCTTTTGCTCTTTTGTATATATATATATATATATATATATATATATATATATATATACTTGTGTGTATGCGTTAGTTTATCTTAAACACCACGTTCTAATGAAATGTGTTTACCTTGTTTCAAAGTTTTACGTGTGTGCTAGTTTTTGTATAAAGATTAATATAAAAATATAATGCGTAATAATAAATATACTATATGTGCTTTTATGCTCATTAATGTACTCGTGCTTACATTCTACTGCAGTTTCATGGCATATCCAATCATCAAAATATGTACAAGAATGTGTATAGTTCATATACGTGCATGTACATAATTCATTCCTAAAATAATTACCTAGGAAACATTGTTTTTTGGAACGAAGGTGTTACGTTTAAATCTCATATTTTAGACACTGTCTCGAATCATGTAATGTCCTAGGTTCGGCATCGTACTTATATATATATATATATATATATATATATATATATATATATATATATATATATATATATATATATATGTATATATATATATATATATATATATATATAATTTCTATATTTTAATATAAGTGATACCGCATTTCTATATTTTAATATAAGTGGTACCGTATTTCTGTATTTCATATGTGGTACCTAAACGTAGATTCCATGGACAAAGTTTCTTTCTTAGAACTGTCCCCTTGTTGGACTGTCTTCCGTTTGCTTGCTTTCCAGCTGACTACAACATGGTTGCTTTCATGTCCAACGTAACAAATTTTTTATGAGCCGTTCCACTTAAGTTAAAAAATTTACCGAATTTCCATTACTAACGATTATTGTCGAATTGACTCTCCTCGAGTGGCCCTTGGCCTTGAAAAGTTGTGATATCTAAAAAAAAAAACAGCAGTAAAATTTCTCCCGCAAAATTTAAGTATTGAAATAATAAACAAGAAAAGCATCCAACAGATACAGTTTAAAATTCCATTTTTTTTTTTGCACCTATTCCTTATTAATCTTACGTAAGAATATTTTACATTTCATATATATATATATATATATATATATATATATATATATATATATATATATATATATATGGAAACATATAAGGTATTTAGAGCTTCTCTTCGAATTTCCGGATTTTAATCATGTCAAAAATAAACTTTATGGATTGAATGTTGCTATTTCTTCAAATGAGTAGATTCACTAATTGATATAATAATTAAGTAATTGACTTTGGGCTACGAAACAGATACTTTCAAGAATTGTAAATGTCAACTGAATTAAAGGAATAATTATAAGATGGTCAACCTCGTGAATTTGCAATAGAGAATTTTGTCGTTCATTTACTATATTGTTCTGTAACTACATTGTGATTCTAAAATAAGGATGGGTATATATTAAAAGGAAATAAAGTATATTTCCACAGAAATATATATATATATATATATATGTGTGTGTGTGTGTATGTGTGTGTGTGTGTGTGTGTGTGTATATATATATATGGGTGTGTGTGTGTAATTACTTTGTCGATCAGCTGCTGTGCAAAAGAAGTATCGCCCGCGTACTTGCAGCATACACGTATATATATATATATATATATATATATATATATATATATATATATATATATGATTTCCCATTTTTGAATGCTTTACGTGCATATATGAATGCGCACGTTGCACGACAGATTTGATTTCCACCTTCAAATATTTATCTACCTTGCGTTGTCGTGAAATTAAACCCTTTTGTAGCCTCCAATAACCTCTCACTCGAATTATGCATGCACTCATGTGCTCTCGCACGCACAAGCATAAAAACAATTTGTATACTTTAAAAATAGCACTGTTATGTAAATTATATGTTGATATATATATATATATATTGCAAAAATATATTAAATAAAACACAAACTGAATTAATGTTCAGATCGAATATATATTGTAATGTTCAGATCTAATATATATTGTAAAGTGTCTAAACGTGTCATTTATTTAATGTTTAGGGTGACCAACAAAAAAAAAAAAAAGAAGCTAAATGGAGGCCATTTAGAACCTATGCTGTAGAACGGAGAAAAAAAGGCCAAAGACACTAATGTTTTGGCGTGATGTTTTGAATATAATAAACTAGTTATGACCAAAGTTTCATTTCATTCGGACAAAACACTAAGAAACGGGGCCCTAATTAGAGTTGGTGCCCGTTTTTTTGGTCACCCTGTATATGTGTGTGTGTGTGTCTCTGTGTGTGTGTATATGTATATGCGCAGCTATTTCTAGCTTAATTGCCATACATTTTTTTCCAAACTTACTACCTATCTCTACTTACGCGTCGAGAACTGTTGAAATAAATACTGAAAATATTTGCATTAAATTTTATCTGGATACATTATAAACATAACTATATGTACACACACACACACACACACACACACACACACACACACACACACACACACACACATATATATATATATATATATATATAATAGCAGGCCCTCTCGTCATTGCTCGGTCGTAAAATACACTTAAATATGATATTTTGATTAATGCAGATTTCGTATTTATTATTATATTATATTTGATCCAATATATAGCAATGATTTAAAAAGTTAAAAAAAAAAAATGATTCGTGCGCCAACACCGAGAATCGAGACCAAAACGTTTAACTTACGATTTACGTTTTCCTTTGACGTTAATGCCTGAGCTATAAAGACATGTTTACTGCAAAGCTAAAAATTAAAACATTTACATATAGCTATTACGTTACGCATACATATTCGTAGTTCCGTCGTTCACACTTCACCTGGCTAATTTGATTTTTAAAATTTTTTTACCCTTCTACACTGATGTTCCTCGGCTAAAATCCAAATATAAAGTTTCGCATGGCTTCCAATATCCAATATATTAAATTTCATGTCTGTAAACCAAAAACTGACAGAGGAGTTAGGTAGGCAAATTTTTCTAAACAAATATATACATACGCATATGTAACTATAAATAGAAGGTGTGTGTTTACTATAAACTTTTTTACTCAAATATTACGCAAGTATAAATCATGTAGAATATCTGCATGAATATAATTACACGTAATAGTTAACTAAAGATGATCATCCCATAAGAAAACCGAAAATAACTAATAAGAATTAATTAAAATAAATGATTAAAAGAATACGCAAATTAGCTAAATCTTTTGCATGCGAATACAAATCAACGAACCATATTTAAGAACGTATTTTCTTTTTAAATAAATAGAAAAGAGGCTTGCCTTTTTTCTGTTGTTCTTGGCCTTCGGGCTGGATAAAGAATTTACTATCCAAAGTGTAGTATCTGTTCTGCAGATGCTGCACTTAAGATGATTTGTACCAGTCAATGGAGAGGAAATAATACTGGGACAATTATTATTTTTGGTAACCAGAGTGCCCCCTTTTTGCCTACCTTTAGGGGAGCCGGTTTTTACCCCACATTAAAAACGGCCTTGTGCCTAATTTGCTTTGGTGGGGAAGCAAATAAAGACATTAAATAAATAGAAAAAAGGGTTTTTAATATGAATATCAATACACAAATTTTTTTAGGAGTATATATATATATATATATATATATATATATATATATATATATATATATATACACACATCAGGGTGTGTATGCATAAATGCATATATATATATGTGCACATATAAATGCACACACATACACACACATAATAAACACACACATATGTATATATATCTGTGTGTTTTTTATTACGTGTTATATGTGTGTGTATGTGTGTGCATTTATATATATAGATATATATAGATATATATATATGTGTGTGTGTGTGTGTGGTGTGTGTGTGTTGGAAGCTAATATTCCAAACTAAAGATATATTTACACTACACTCATTTTATTTTATTATGGGGATAATTCGTCTTACACTTGTTTCGTTGAATAGTGGAAATTTATCAAACAACTCATCAGAGACAAATTTATGTTCCTTGAAAGAAAAGACACAGAGATTGTTGCCATGGTATAAAAAAAGAATGAAAATTTATGGAAGGAAATAGAACTCCTTAAAAGCCATAAGGTTAAAGATCTTATTTGTCTGCGTGTGGTTGGGCTATATTTAGTTTCTTTAATTTTGATGTACTTGGAGTAAACAGAGGATATAATTAGTTTAATTTTAATTACTTAACTTAAAAAAAATTAACACAAGATATGAGATATTAAGTAATGAATATTACCTAAACCTTATTTTCTGTGTAGTATTTTAAAAGGGTTTTGAAGAGCAACGATCCCCTCCTTCTAAACTGTGGCAGATAAACTGATTTGCCAGTCAAAATGGTGATGCGGCGGGGGCGATCGCTTTATTATCAGCACTATTTGTGAAAACATCGCAAGAGAACCTGCATATCAAGCAAATCATGCGATCTGTCACTTCGTTGGGGACGAAAATAATTAAAAAAAAAAAAAAACGGTGTAGAATAATACCTTTTACACACTAACTGAGTTACGAACCTGAAATGTCTAAAAATGAACCTTGAACTTAACTTTAGACTTGACTTTGGGAAACGGGTCAAGGCCGACGTTTGTTTTTGGAACCCAAAATTCCTCTTGCCTGAGGCACGTCCAAATATCACCCAAGTCTTGCGCCACTTATGTTGCAGACATGTGCGACAGACACCCACCTTTCAACAATTTTTTTTTTTTTTACTAATTTGCAATGAATTTGCTCCATGTTCATTAGATAATAATCAAGCAAGATATGCAACATTTTTATTCCTTCTTAAAACCCTTTAAACTTAGGCCTTAAATTTTAGACAAGTTCTAGCATCAAAATTCTTTAAAGGGTTTTGACCCAAATTAGAAAGAAATAAGAAAAGTAGAACAAAACATAAAGTTTAGTATTATTATATCCTGATTTTAATCTTTGTAAAACGGCATAAAATTGTTACAAAACTATTCTTTGCGGTATTTGTACATATTTATACAAGTATACGATTCATTTATAAACTAATTAACCGATCATTCCGAATTTCGGATTAGAGTCGTTAGTGTGTGTAATGTTAGATATATTTTGCAGATTCCTTAATTCTAACAGAAAGATTGCTGAGTTCATTAATATATACATGGGGAGGCTTGGAGGTTACAACGGCCGAAACGTTGTGAGAATAACACGCAAAATGCGAACAGTAGTCCGAATAATCTAAATGATATGAATGATTTTAATGTTTCATGTAGCGAGTAATGGATTTTTTTAAAAAAATAAATTTTATCTACAAAAAAAAAAAAAACACGTTATTATCTTTTACTTTTGTAGATGACATTATTGTGTAAAAGCTGGTTATATATCACTTGACATTTATTCTGGTATATTTTTGATTTTTTCCTATTTACTAGCCTCCCCACGAGGACAGAGTTAGACACAAGGTCAGTTTTTAATGTGGGGAAAATCCAGCTCCCTAAAAAGGGGCACTTTGGTTAGGAACAACAATAAAATTGTCCCAGTCATGAAGGATCTCTCCTCCACCGACCGAGGACAGAAAAAGTGGAGTGAAGCAACAGAACATATACCACACTGCGATCTTGTGCCATTATTCATCCAACAATTATTCCAAAATATATTTTGCAATCTATTTACTTATTTAAGCAGAAACTTTCACATGACAAAATGTATCTGGTCTAATTGTATATGTCTTTTAGCAAAGAAATAAAGCAAATATTTGGTAATATTTTAGCATTAAAACACGTACAACACTTTTCGAATTGTTTTTTTAGTCTTATTGGCTAAGATCAAAGTGCAATATCAAGAAAATAAAGTAAATATTCGGTAATTTAATGAAAAATATCGATTTAGGATTCTTAAGTAGGACGACATTTGGAGTGAATGTGGTATTATGGTGGTTGGGGATTCTAGCTAGGATGGATATAGACTCGCCTCCTCACACTTCTGAATGGACGTGCATAATTTAGTTTCATATTTTTTTTTATATTAAAAATCTTTTTGGGAAATAAATAATTTTTTTACAGTGTAATATCGATTTTTACACTACACTTCATATCTTCAGTTCTCAATTGATGAAAAAAAGGTCCTTCTAGACAGAGGCAACGTTTTTTTTTTTATTTCTGTACCAATTAAAAATGTCTCTTTATGAAGAGCTGGATTTTTCTCATTTTAAAAATCGACTCTTTTTTTTTTCTCGTACTAACAGAGGGCGCCTGGCCTAGCCCGGTCGTAAATATGCTTAAATATGTTTTTATTTCATGCAGATTTCGTAGTTATTATTACAGAACCAATTCTCTATTGAATATTATATTGTACCTAATATATAGTACTGATTTCAAAAGTTAAAAAAATAAATAACTTGGGTGGCAGCAGGTAGAATCGAAACCAAAACATTTAGCACTCCAGCCTTGTTTCCAATCATTTGAACTATCGCAAAATAGATAAAAACTAAAAAGATTTAAAATTAAACCGTTGCAAGTTATGAATGAATTTGCGCATACGCAAAAGTAATATAAATATGTCGGCAAGTTGAAATGAACAGTTTGCATTTTGACTTACCAACATATTTCTGCATGAGTTATTCATCTATCCAAACAAAGATTTTACTCGTTAAAAACCATCCTTGGTGTATGTTTACGATTTGATTAACAACACAGTATTATGTGACCAGTAATTCAAGAGTTTATCGGTTAAATATTTGCACACAGACACACAGACACATACATAGATCTACTGTTTTATTTAGGTTTAGATTTATGATTTGGTAAAACCTAAAGTTAAAATAATGAATTAGACCGGCGTTTCTCAACTTTATACAGATCTTGACCCCCTTCAAAGCAATATTAGAGTCCGCTTCAATTCAGTTTAAGTTTTTGCAAGTCTCTTCTCCATAGACAGTTACTGAACTTAACACATTTAGGGAAATGTTTGAAAGGTATTATGACATCAAAACAAAAACTATAAATCAAAGAATGATATTTAAAAAAAAAATGTTTTATTCCTAAATGTAAAAAAATAAAACTATGCTATTCATGTGTAAGTTTACACTTCAACCGGGCGCCATCTTTTGAGTACTTACTAGAGAGTTACAACGCATGTAAGCATTCTTATATTTAGGATTTGGTACAAAGTTCAAATAATGAATTAGATCAGCATTTCTCAACATTATACTGATCTTGAGCCCCCTCTCCCCCTTCAAATCAATGTAAATTCTTTGCAGTCCTTTTAACTTCAATTTAAGTTTTTATCAGACCCCCACCCCCTGCATAGGCTATCGTTTAACTTAATATATTAGGAAAGTACTTTGAACGATACTATGACGTCAAAACAAAAACTTTAATTTTAAATCAAAGAAAGATATTATTTGGATAAATACTTTATTTCGATAAACTCATTTATTTACCTAATAAAATATTTATTAGGAAAACAGGAAAATTTTCATTAAATATGAAAACCACAGAAAATTTCAGAAAATTAACAAGTTTGCTCGTTTACCTAGGAACAAAGCGGTGTAGCTTTTCAGGTGCGGCATTTAGGATTTTCTGTCCTTGGTCAGTGAAGGCGGAATATTTCTAGACGGAAACAACTTTAATTTTTGTGACAATTTTTTTTGAGAGTTTGATTTTCCCAATGTTAATAGCCAACCTAAATCTGCTCACGAGGGTAGGGAATGAAATAAAATCAATTGTGTAACAGAGAACTATTTTGTCGAAGACAAAATGGTGAACATATATCTTAATTCTAAAGAAAGGAATTAAAAAATTTAAGAAATTTTAAACTAAAGCTGACCATATGCCAGTCCGCCTTCCTCCTGAGATACCTTGTTTTAGATCATTTTAAAGTAGTAGATATAGTTTTGATGAAATTACATAATGGCAATAATTACTAGATAAGTTTGACTATATATATATATATATATATATATATATATATATATATATATATAGTTTGATGAAATGAAATCATTACAATAATGACTATATAATATTCTGCTTGTTTCTTTTTTAGACTGTATATTACGCTTTCAAAAAAGGTCAAGTATAATTTTTGAAGGCCACACTGCTTCAAAATAGGAAAAATTCGTAAAATCTGGCTTTAAAAAGGCCAATCCGGCACAAATGGGCAACAATATGAGAATGACCTCCCTTTAATGTAGCCTCGTTTTCGAATATCATTATAATAATTATACATGATCATTTTTTTTTAATCAGGTGATAAGAGAACTTGTAGTAATTTCGATGTGTTGCAGTTCTTCACCAAAAAATGAAGTCAAGGAAATACTATGTAAAAAAGGGAACATTTGAAAGAAAGAGGGCACAAGAAGAACATTGTCTGCCAAGAGGTGCTGGACTGAAGGAGTAAATTAAAGATTGTGTCTTACAATGTGATTTTATTATTTGTATTGAACTATGTAGCACAATATTACTTTCTGCGTATTTATTAGTACTTATTAATTTATATTATTCGGGACAGTTCTATATTAAAAATACAATGGATACTATTTTAATAGAAATGTTAATAAACTCATATTTTTTTATATAGGCATCATCACTTATCAAGGCACAGATGCCACCACTCGAGGATAAGGGTTAAAGACAGAAAAAGAAACATATTTGTTGATTAAATATATATCTTATTCGTTTTGCTAGTAAAAATAATAATTCAATAATATATATATCAACAGAAATGTTTGTCTTTAAAAGATGAGGTATGCTTAAAATAATCCTGTTAGATTTATTTGATAAAATATCTAATAACGTTTATGCATTTTATGTTGTAGAAGTGTCATTTAATATTCACATAAATATAGATATTGTAACATTTATATAGACTTACAAATAATTCATATATAAATACATGCATAAATACACCCCCCCACACACACATATATATATATATATATAGTAAGTTATAAAATGTATATGGCGATTAAGCTACACTGAATATTCCGCGTTTCATCCACTCTAGGACTCTTCAGGCTTATGCGCCCCAGCCTGCAGAGTTCTAGAGTGGATGTAACGCGGAATATTCAGTGTAGCTTAATCGCCATATACAATTTATAGCTTACTAACTAGCTCTACCGACGTATTGAGCACTTTTTGAAGTAAATACTTAAAGTTTACGCATAAATCTATACTTTCGTATATTAATTTTATGTGGGTAAATTAAGTAGTTATATATATATATATATATATATATATATATATATATATATATAATTTTTAAAATATA
>NC_136497.1:82693115-82703115 GCF_053919585.1 Euprymna scolopes | reverse complement strand
TGCATATTTCCTTTTGAGAAAATATCTGCACATTTAACACATGTCTGGGAAAAATAAACAACTCTGTACTTAAACATTGAAGAATCGGAATCGGTAATTGTATTGAAATCAGATATTTAGTAAGGAATCGGTAGTTGTATTGGGATTAGTACAAATACTGAATCGTCCCATCACTAATATATATCTAGGTTTGTGTGTGTTTGTGTGTGTGTGTGTGTTTATACAAAAATCCAAGAAACACAAATCAACGTGCAGAAGAACCTATATATTTATGTGTTATGTTTTAATATTAAAATGGCATTTTTATAATTAATATATATGCATACCTCTATATGTATATATATATACAATCAGACACGCACACACATATTATATATATATACATTCATATATATATATATATATATATATTTATTTATGCGTGTATAGAAATATCTATGTATCACTTTATTTGTCCGTCTATCCATCCATCTATCTATCTATCTATCTATCTATCTATATATTTGTAAAAATATAAATAAATATAAATATATTTACTTAGCTTAACCTATATTAATCTTCTTAAATATCTAGTATTAGAATAAATTCATAGCGACGTACATAACTGCACATCGGGATTTGGATAAGAAAAATGCAATAATCCTTCTTGGTATCTTGTATGTACTGAACACTTATGCACACACGTGCACATATGTAAACAGATGTATTTATTTAATGTACGTTAAATATCTTTAAAAAAAAAAAGCGAAAAAGCAATAAGTATAACAATGATTAAAATATATTGTTTGTATTCTCTTGAGAGAATTGGTTAATTTTTAAACAGACTTCATGAAATGCAATTAGAATTTAAAAAAAAATCTTTTTTTTAATGATCTGGAGGAATGCACTATTCTTTTTTTTTTTTTTTTTTTTGGCGGTGGTGATGGGGGTGACACGAGATATCCTTAAAACATGTACGAATTGATTTGTATTTAATATTTAGATAATATCTTAAAGAAAAATTATAAATCACGAAAACTATTTGTATTCCCATGATGCAATTGGTTAAATTTTAAATAAACGTCATTTTGTTTTTATCAAAATTTATAAATTCAAAATGTGTTGAACTGTTATTTTGTGTATGTCTATGAGTTTGTGTGTGTGTGTTTGTGTGTGTGTATATGTGTGTGTGTGTTTGTGTGTGTTTGTGTGTGCGTGCATGTGTTTGTGTGTGCGTGCATATGTTTGTGTGTGTGTGTGTGCATGTGTGTGTGTGCGTGTGTTTGTGTGTGCATGTGTTTTTGTGTGTGTGCATGTGTTTGCGTGTGTTTTTGTGTGTGTGTGAGCGCATGTATCCTGATCCATATGTGCATGAAAAAAGCTTTACAAATTTTTTTAAAGAATTACGTACTATCAAATCAATCATGAATAACAAGAAATATCTAGTATTTTAGCAAAATCTTCCTGTCCGTGGCATATATTACTACAGAACTGCTTTCCTGTTGATTACAACATATTCGTCCCCAGCTCCAATGAGTATCAACAAATACTTATTAAAAATATTCGAATAAATAATCAAATTTTATTCATTCCTTCATCATTGAACCGGCAATCCATCTTATTAACTCTTACCCTTGAGTGGCTTTTGGCCTTAATAAGTGATGATTCACTATTAATTTAAAAAAATTAAAAAAAAAAATTTAAATTAAAAGTAAATAGCCTTATACATTTTTCTAACAATAACTTGAACTGCTTTTTATGTTTTTTTAAAGGAGGGAGCAGAGGAGAGATAGGGAGGGTCTATTTTTTTTTAATGAAAATTTATCATTAGGTTTAAATAGAAATAATAAAAAAAAAAAGCAGTTAACAAACGTTTTATAAGAATGTTGCTGTTGCTGTTCATGTGAGTGTTGCTATTGGGTTTAAGTTAGAGTTTTTAAATTTAAAAATAAATGCCTAATAGCACCAGATTTAAATACACAAACAAACCAACGTGGTAGTACACAAATAACCGAGATTCATCACAGGAAAAATATCACTAAAAATTACTTAACGATGTACCTGAAATATAGTTTAGAGGCCATATTGGTGAAAAAGTGCCACATAAATATCTACTTTTTTAAAATTAAAGTTCAAAAAATGAATGCAAGAAAAGGGTTGATTAATTAAACAGAAAAATAAATAAAAACAAGTGAAGCATACATACCCCCCCACCCGTGTGTGCACAGTGAAGGAGGCATCATAAAAAATGACTAAGTTCAGTATTTGCCCCTCCCATTTAGCCTCAAAAGTTCTCAGAGGACATCAAATCCTAGTGAAAATGAACAAATGGTCCAGTTTTAGGTCTTAACATAAGTAAATTTGAGTTCTGCACCATGCAAAAAAAAAAAAAAAAAGAAATGACTAAGTCCATCATTTACCCCCTCCCCTCCCCTTTTAGCCCCAAGTGTCCCCAAGGCCTTAACATATTTAAATTTCAGTTCAGTACCATGCAAAACTGCTAAGTAGGCATACACAGAAAATTTTGGACAAATATTGTAAAATAGTTTAAAAAATGGAATGTTTTTATTAGCTCTAAAAGAGCCCCTGGGGCACACCCAAGAGTTATCACGGAGTATAGACAAACAAAATTATATAGAAATCAGTTAGTTACAACTTTTCAGAAAGTTTTATAAAAATCCAAGGTATCAATTTTTTTTAATAAGCACAAAAGTGTCAATTGTAGCCATTTTAACTTGAAAGGCACTTGGGTGAGGCAACCAAAGTTTTCCCGGAAAATCTGTTCTGTAACTTTTTGTTCTCATATCATTATGTTTTGTGTAAAATTTACAAAAAATTCGAAGGTGTAGTTATTGAGTAAAGTGCGGATAGACGAATGGACAAACAGACGGACGGACAAACAGACAATGGTGAATGTACAGGTCCACCCTCCATTTGTCGTGGGACTAATTTAATAAAGATATTATTAAGACATAATGAAAGAAATTATTGCTTTATTTCAAAATCTGTACAATTTACAAAACATTAAACTTTTAAAATATTTATTTTAAAAAGTTGCAAAACTCCACATTCTACAAACTTTACAATTTATCTTCTAAAATTCAAAATTTACAAAATCTTTACATTCCAAATTCCACAATTTACAAAATATTTACCTTCCAAATTCCACAATTAAAAAAAAAATATTTACCTTCCAAAAAATGCTTACCTTTCAAACTCCATGATTTTTTAAAATATTTACCTTCCGAACTCTACAAATGATATTGCAATATTTGTTATTAGTGAATCTTTTGGATTAAAATAGAAACAAAATAAAACAATCTGGCTTAAAATTGCATCACATACTACGAAGAACATTAAAAAGAAATAGTTATACAATTTCTTCACATTCAAGACATATTCCACAAACATCCAAGTAACTAAATGGACTTCTAAAATATTTACTTACCTTTGCAATTGATTAAAGGAAAAAAAAATTACATACTTATATACAGAGTACCAACGTTGATCCACGAATACTTGTCATATACTGTCCTCATAAGCAACCAAATGTTTTATATTCTATTGATAATTATCAATCCTCTCAAAATATTCTTCATCATTAAACTTGATCCATCAAACAGGTTTTCATTTTTAGTGATAGTTTTTTTTCTGTTTACTTGCCTCCCCACGAGGGAAGAGTTAGACACATGTGGGAGGAGGGGACAGCACCCCAAAAAGGGGCACTCTGGTTAATAACAAAAATAAAAAAAAATGTATGGGTCATGAAGTATTTCTCCTCCATTAACCGAAACCAAAAAAAAGGTGTAGTGAATCATCAGAACAGATACTACACTTTGAGTTATATATATTTATTCACGCTGAAAGTTCACAACAAAACAGAAATAAACAAAAATTAGGCACAAGGCCACTCAAAATTTGGGGAGAGGGATGTTTATGGTCATCCTCGTCACTGCACCTTTTCTAGTCTATGCTTGATCCTAGCTAAAGTTCTCATTCACCACAATACCTCAAGTACACCGAAGTACAATATCGAAAACAGGAGGTGCTGTATGTGTATTTGATTACTTTATTACGTACAATTTCTCACTATGAAATGTGAAATTTACATTTATACAAAAATCAAGTATTTACTCAATAAAATAAAATAAAAAAAAATACACTTTATTTATGTCGATTATATACTTATAAACTTAGCTATGACTGGTGTGAAGCGAAGTTAAAGATCTTTAACCAGTCGTGGCTAAGTTTATCTCCTCTTGAATTGAAAATGGTCCTGAACCATTTTTAATTTTTCTTGCCTGATGATTCAAACGGTATGCACATCGTAGCAAGATATAACTGTATTTACATAAAGAATGATAAAAAAATGTAATTTATCCTCTTTGATCGAGCACTATCAACGACCTTTGCTGAAATTCAATTACTCTTCGTTTTTGGATATCTCCCTACCTGGAATACAAAATGCATATATATATATATATATATATATATATATATATATATATATATATATATATATATATATATATATATATATATATATATATGAAATTAATACACATCTCAGAACGGGTAAAATGAATTCACCAAACAGAAAAATTTTGTGACACTTTTATGTTTTCCTTACAAAGACTAAAATCAAGATATGATGCTATTAAATCTCATAGCTAGAATCCTTATTAAAATTTTGATCAAAATCTATTGCATAATTTTGACCCCAAAATTGTCTAAAATTTAAGGTTTAAGTTTCAAAGGTCCTGCAAAGAATTTGGATTCTGGGAAATCTTTCGTAATTGACGTCGAATGACCGTGGGTCGAATTGAATAAAAAATGTGAAATCTTGAATTTACAAATTGGTTGTGTCCATATATAACGTCCCATAAAATTATTTGAAAACATCCAATAAAACTGAAATTTGGTAAAATATTTATCAATTGATGTCAAATATCTACAGGTAAAATTTCACAAAAATCAGAAGTAACTGAATTTTCACAAAAGGGCTTTCAGTCTCTCTTTTCTCCGTTGCATAAAACTACATTTAACTATATATAGCACATATTACCGACCCTTACGCCGTGAAGCTGCGTTCTAAAATTCATAATATATATATATATATATATATATATATATGCATATATATGGATATATATATATAATGAATAAATGACAAAAGACTACATTCCAAAATTCATGATGTTGATCATCTTATAATTCATTCCTTTAATTCGGTTGGCATTTACAATTCTTGACAGTATCTGTTTCAGAGCGTAAAATTACTCACCGAGTTAAGAGCATAATAGATTCACTGATTGGTATAATAATTAAGTGATTGATTTTGCACTACGTAACAGTCACTGTCAAGAATTGTAAATGTCGACTTAATTAAAGGAATACATCATAAGATGGTCAACATTATGAATTTTGGAATATAGTTTTTTGTTATTTATGCACTATATTGCTCTGTAATTACATTGAGATTCTTAAATAAGAATTGCTATATATTATAAGAGAATATATTTCTACAGAAATATATATATATATATATATATATATATATATATATATATATATATATATATATATATATATATACAGAACCTTATATACATGGACCCTATAACTACAAATAAAATAATGTTATCGTAATGCCAAGGATATATAATGATAAAAACTTCATATATATTCAAAGTTCATTAGTTAAGAAGATTATCTTGTACATAGAAATATTCAAATGCCTTATATATATATATATATATATATATATATATATACTTTTTAATAAATAAATTACACTATGTCACAACGATAACAGGGCTCTCATTTTGGTCAAAATATGACCTCGTTGGTTCACCTTTTCTTCAGCTTCTGGTTGCACTGGAAGCCAAACTATATATATATATATATATATATATATATATATATATATATATATATATATATATATATATATATAAGCAAAAAGACCCAACGTCACCCGGTATTGAATAAGGAAGCTTATGACAGGTCCAATTTAGTGAGTGTCTCATCGATACAACTAGACTTCACACTCACCGACTCTTAACCTCCCACTCCTGATTTATATGTGTTAGGCTATAATGTCTATGAAACCATTTTGCAAACTATTTCTTAACTAACAAGAGCCATCATCGTCCAAATCGGGGTAGCAACAAAAGAGGTGTGTTACAGGGTTACTGAAAATTTTACATGTCGTATCTAGATGTGCTTATCGAAAGGTGATAAAACAATGACTGTTGGATATTCACAAGTGAAACTGGGTTGACAAGTCAAGTATAGATGGTAGTTCAATTGTCCCAAAATAAGCTTCGATTGCAGAAATTTATTAATTAGTCCATAGTAGCATCATCTGATTGGTGAAAAAAAATATGTTATCCTTATGAAAAAGGCTTTGTAGGTGTATCTTGATAATAAATTCCTAGTGAGAAGAGAGATATTAAAAGTAAATAAATTGACCCCCCCACACACAGTTTATATAAAATCTCAACATCTTTTGTGGGTGATGATGATGGATCCATTCAATCTCAAGAGACAATGGATACCTCCCTGTAAGGGTAGTTGTGTGCGTAATTTTGAGGCAAACGCAAGTGCTAGATGACTGGAAACAATGCCGAGATAAGCGGAGAGCACATACAGCAACTGGAATTTTCAAATGGTTTCCCATTTTAGTACTGACCTAACTCAACGTTGCTTAACTACAAATATCCAACAGTATTTATTTGTGTGTATAATCTTTAAAAATTATGAAATTTATAATAAAATTCTTTGGTATCCAAACTAGGCTACGAAACCATAGATGAATTTTTATCTGGCTTAACATCCGATGGCATGTTTTATGGGTTTGTTTGCATTGATACGGGATGAGAGATACAAGTGGCAGCAAGCCAAAAATTACACATTATCGACAATTGCATAAAAATGTCTAAAGTGATTGACTGACTCTTATAAAAAAGTAAGAAACTGATTCAATGTGCCTCGCATAAGTTTCTGAACGTTTTTTGTACAGTCATTTAAAATTGTTGTAAACTCTTGAAAATTCAGTATGTTATGGCTATACATCTTATGAGATGACTGGCCAATTTTTATTATCTCAGATTTAAAAGAACAGCTACAGCAGGAATTGGAATACACCCTACTAAAGCCTGATTGTCACAGCTGGTGGATTTCAAA
The DNA here is from genome assembly GCF_053919585.1 of Euprymna scolopes. Lineage (NCBI taxonomy): Eukaryota > Metazoa > Mollusca > Cephalopoda > Sepiida > Sepiolidae > Euprymna > Euprymna scolopes. The sequence goes on along the minus strand of NC_136497.1, from coordinate 82,695,948 downwards.
AATGTAACCTGGACGTGAGGACACTTTAGCAGAACGATATACAATAAAACTTCTGTTTTAAATTTGAAAAACAATGCAACAGAAGCGTATGGAATGCTTCAGACTGCTTTTGGACCGTCTTGCATGAATCAAACATCAGTATCTTAACAAACTTATTGTTCAGTAAATGTTGGGTCCAATTTGAAATATTTGATACCTGCTTCAAATTTTTTCGCCTGAGAATATCTTAGTTTTTAATAACTACAGATCGAAACATTAGCATGTCGTTGTTACAGCGTTTGTACATGCATATATATTAAAAAATATTAAAACACATACCCACCTAAATATCAATATTTATTTATCCATCAATCTATCTATCTTTATATATGCATATATACAAACTACCATAACACAGAGTACCATAATTATTGAATAATACCCTGGATAATCCTCTCTTCCCATCCAATGTATACAAGATGCCGTAATATACCTATTGCTAGACGTCACATCCCTATTTTGTTACCAAACAACCCCCTCCTCTTCTGATGAGAAGCATTAGTCTTCGAAATGCCTGGCAAAAAAGCTTTCATGACCCCTATATATATTATATATATATATATATATATATATATATATATATATAATATTTATTAATATAAATTAACATATAGTTATATATATATATAATTATTTACTATTATAATTATTAATATATATTCATACACACATACATATATATATATATATATAGTATATATATACATATATATATATATATATATAGTAAGTTATCAAACATATATGGCAATTAAGCTACACAGAATATTCCGCGTTAAATCCATGCTAGTATTCATCAGCCTAATGTATCCTGGCGTGGATGAAATGCGGAATATTCTGTGTAGCTTAATTGCCATATATATTTAATAACTTACTACCTAGCTCTACCTATGTATTGAGCACTGTTGAAGTAAATACTTAAAATTTACGCATAAATTTACACTTTCGTATATTAATTTTATGTGATTAAATTAAGTAATTACACACACACATACACACACACACACACACACACACACATATATATATATATATATATATATGACGTCTGTGCGCTTTTGTGTAAATTGTCATTTACAGTCATCAGTTAAAATACTATTTGTGGAATATGATGTCATTTTTTTAATGCAGAAATCAACAAGACAGAATTCTTATAAACATAGGTAAAAACATAGGCAACTTATAAACATTTTTACTCATATACAAGCGAATAGGATATTACAGAAGCAAAAGGAGCCCTTTTTAGTTATTAAAAAAATGTAACTATTGATCAATTTTCGAATAAAACCCAATTCGAATAAACAGTGGCTGTGACCCAACGGGTCAGTATAGGCCTCGTAAACATACATACACACATACACATACAGTTTGTGTCTCCAACGATGTTGGCTTAAAAAGAGCTGAGAGGGAAAAGAAATTCCCGATTCTTACGTACAACGTGAAAACAAACTAGACTCTTAGGAAGATAACCATTATTCCAGTAATTATAGGCGAAACCGGGCCTATAGAAAAGAATTTAAAAAAAAAACGCTACCTCACAAATATACCCGGTGAGCCAAGTGCAAGTGTAACACAAAAACTTGCACTTCAAGGGATGGTTAGAATCTTAGAAAGTTCTATCGGTTGGGATGTGTAAGGCAGCGAGCGAATGTCTGGCATCTGGTAGGATGTTTAATCCCGAATAGAACAAAATCCTGAAAATTTTTTAAAAGAATACAAGCCCTAACACACACACACACACACACACACACACACACACACACACACACACACACACACACACACACACACATATATATATATTCGTACATATACTTTCAAATTTGATCAAATATATATATATATATATATGTGTGTGTGTGTGTGTGTGTGTGTGTATGTGTGTGTGTATGTGTGTGTGCGTACGTGTGTGTGTCTCCGAAGACAAATTCAGATTCCTATGATGCAATTCGTTACTTTTTTTTTTAAATAGACGCTATTTTATGTTGCCTAAGAATTAAAACAAATATATATAAATATCTAAGAGCTGGAATATTATTGTGTGTGCGTGCGCGTGTGTGTGTGTGTGTGCGTGTGTGTGTGTGTTTGATGATTTTCATAATTTTCAAATCATGCTCTCAATAAATAGTCGATCTCTCTCTCTTTACCTATCTCTCTCTCTCTCTCTCTGTATATATATATATATATATATATATATATATATATATATATATATATATATATATATATTATGCATGCATGTGTGGCTTTGTGTAAATTGTCATTTACATTTATCAGTAAAAAAAAATACTACTTGTGGAATATGATGTCACTTTTTAAGTATAGAAATAAAAAAATAGAATGCTCAAATATTTATAGGCATAAAATAAATGAAAAAAGAAGAAAAAAATAGAAAAGAAAATACACATTAAACAAGAAAGACAACTTGTTTGGCTCCAACCTGTCTAAAAAGAACACAAATTAAAAGAGAAAGAAGAAAAAGAATAAACAAAATCATCATACATAGAAAATGAAAGTGAAAGTGAAAGTAAAAGTAGGGGTGGGATAGAAAAATCATTTTCAACGCTATTTATTTATTTGTCATTTCTCTTAGTTTTGTGTTTTATTTCTGTCACGAATTGGACAAACAAAGCTGGACTGACCATTAACTGCAAAACAGAATCGCTCTCTTTTCGAACACACGAATATATTTGCATTAATCGATATTTTTTTCTCAAGTACAGTAACAACATATTTCTGGACAGGACAAAAAATATTAAATGAAATGAAATAGTAACAGAAGAAAAAAAAGAAA
>NC_136497.1:82680615-82688115 GCF_053919585.1 Euprymna scolopes | reverse complement strand
AATGTCGCAAACGTAATCTCCGCCTAGTGAGTGCTCAATACTTGTTACATTTCTATAGGGGATAATAAATAAATAAATACATAAATATTTTTAAAATAGTGACTTAATAATTTTAATAAATTAATATATTTGTGTAAATATGGAAAATCTAACGAAACAAAATAATTGCAAAACGTCGTTACTTCCATTTTTCCATATGTAACGCTTTGGATCAACCGTCGATATTGAATGTACGCACAAAATGATGGCGTCACCGATTTTACGCTGAGATTTTGGAGTCTCTATTGTTCGCAAGTTTATAAAAAATATTAAAATGTTTTTGTCATTTTCATATATTTTTCTTTACAAAGAAGTCACTACTTATCAAGGCCCGGAGGCCACTCGGGGATAAGGGTTATTGCGTGTACAGTAATTATTGGGACAATACCGTAGTAATCGCTAGTAATGGAGATCTGATAAAGTGTCTTACTTAAGCGGGTGGTTTATCAGGAACTTGTTTATGTTGGACTTGAAGACATCCAAGTTGTAGTCAGGTAAGAAACAGCCAAACGGAACAAAGTTCCACAGGCGTGCACTTCTAAGAAAGAAGGAATGTACGTTTTGATTTAGGCACAGATAAAAGTATGGGGACTTATTGTTGATATTGTTCTGCCTGTTTACATAGAACCATAGAGAACTTTTTAACTAAAACTGAGGTCCCATTTTTTTTTTTTTGAATACTGGTTTTATATACGGCATGATCACGCCAACAAACCGGTTCGTGTCAAATCACCAAAATTAAGCAACGTTGAGCCTGATCACTACTAAATGGGTGACCATTTGGGAATTCCAGATGCTGTATGTGCTCTCCGCTTATCTCGGCATTGTTTCTAGACGTCAGGCACTTCTTCTTGCCACTGGACGTCTAGCCAATTCAGGAAGGGTGCGGTTAGAGACTGTGCAACTCTTGCGTTGCAATTACACGCGCTGCTACCCTTACGGAGGGTATCCATTTTCTTTCGAGAGCGAATGGAGGCATCGAAATAATGGCTTTGTAAAATCGCAAAAAAATGAAATAAATTCTTAATGAAGTAAATATCAGATTTCCACGTAACAGAAAGGAATAATTATTAAATATATTATGAAGGCGAGCAATAAATGTTCAATATCAAAGAAAATAAATCCTCTTCTAATAGCATGTATAGTACAATAGTGTTTATTAGGTACATGCCCAGTTAACCGTTGATTAACAATAAAAGAATGTAGACTTAAACATGTTATAACGACCGGTTAAAAAATCGGTCAAATAACTATTGATTCTGTGTAAGTATTTCAAAATAAAAGTAATAAGATAATAAAATAAAGGAAAATATACCTAATTTTTAACGAAAACCGCATTCATTATCCAAGAAATATAAGTGGTTTGTAAAAAACGTACGTTGGTCAATAAAGAAACAAACAAGCTATCTTTATTCATAATTGTATGGCTGACAATAACTGCAATAATATATCATTTTATTATTTCTAACTTCATACGGAAGAATGTTTTTGTAATAGTGTAAAGAAAGTTAAAAGTTATGATACATCTGCTTATTGCAATATTAAACATACGAGAGGCGTGCAATAAGTAATGCCCCTGACCCACTTCCAGTTGTCTGATCTAGCTGAAATTTTGCATATTCAATGATTTATATCGCTACGGGTTATGTAGCAAATTACACTTCTGAACTAATTGTGGTTTCTGTTTTACAGGTAATTGAACTGAGTCAGGTGTGAAATGGAGCCTGTTGAATGTCGAGCAGTGATCCGCTTTTTGTATTTGAAAGGATGCACACCCCAGGAGACTTTTGATGAAATGAAAGAAACTTATGGTGATAATGCCCCGTCATATGACCTTGTAAAACGCTGCCATCGTGAATTCAAACATGGCCGGAAGTCTGTGGAAACAGCTCCCAGACCTGGTCACCCCCCTTCTGCCATTGATGCAGCATCTGTCCGTCAAGTTGAGGCTGCCAAATAGCCCAAGATGTCAAGATTAGTATAGGGTCTGTGGAAACTATCATTTATGACCATTTGCATATGCATAAGGTGTCTGCCAGATGGATTTCCAGGTTGCTCACACCTTTCCAGAAGCGAGAACGCGTCGAGTGCTCGAGAATGAATTTGGAGATGCACCAAGAAGATGAGTGAAAGTTTTTCAAAAGACTGATTACACAGGATGAAACCTGGATCCATCACTATGATCCAGAGACCAAAGCCTACTCAATGCAGTGGACGCACTTGGACTCACCACCTCCAAAGGAGGCAAGGGTGCAGCCCTCCGCTGGCAAGGTCATGCTCACAGTCTTCTGGGACCAGGACGGAGAGATTATGCCAGATTTCCTGGCAAATGGTACCACAATTACAGGAGCCTATTATGCTTCACTTTTGAGAAAATTAATGGAAGCTATCAAAATCAAGAGGCGGGGCAAGATCAACAAAGGTACCCTCCTCCTACAGGACAACGCTCCGGTCCACAACTCGCATGTCGTCAGATCAGAAGCACGGGCGTGTGGTTATGAAATCCTTCCCCATCCCCCCTACTCTCCTAACCGTGCACCCTCTGACTTTCACCTCTTCCCAGCCATGAAGGTGTTTGTGAAAGGAAAGCATTTCCCAGATGATGCAGCCTTGATTTCTGAAGTCACGTCATGGTTGGAGGACCAACCTGGGGTGTTCTACAAAAACGGTTTCAAGAGCTGAATCAAACGATGTCGAGAAAGTCTAATAACTGTGCCAATTTTCGTTGCTCTACTCCTATGGGAAGTAGGTCAGGGCATTACTTATTGCACGCCCCTCGTACATACGTAAACAATGTTGTAAATGTTAACTTTTACGTTTTTTTTTAATTTTCATTAAAATATTTAAGAAAATACTCATGCGTTCCAGCCAGTGTAAGACGGTATGATGAATATGGTCTGAAGTGTTAAGGAATTTATTTAATTATTCTGATAGAATGATTAAAATATTACTAATAACCACACCTTAGTCGTGAAAACCAAGCATTAATTAAACATACAATATTTTACGTTCGTCTCCTTAAAATTTAGCCGCTGGCTTTGAAACCTGAAAACCAGTGCTTGTGCCTGCGGTCACATCGACTAAGCCATCAAATCCACTGCTTGAAGCAGAAGAAATTAGATCGTATTCAATGAACGTATTCATTAGTTCACATCTTTTAAAATGTCGTTTACAGAGCGTGGAAACACTTGTCACGTCTAGCGATCCTAAAGAGCCGTAATACAATAAAACAGCTGGCTACTCTCCCCCTTTCTCTCTCCTTCTCTCTCTCTTTATATATATATATATATATATATATATATATATATATATATATATATAATGATTAAGTTCAAGTGTTTTTACAAGGTAGTCAACACTTATCAAAACCTGAGGGCCACTCGAGGATAAGGGTTAATGAACGTAAGGTGGTAGTTTAGTAATCCTTAATGGTGTAGATTGGATAGAATTTGGATTATTTAAGGCCCAACAACGACTTGTTTACATCGGACTTGAAGGCTACCATATTGTAATCCGTTGGGAAGTAGGTCAATGGAACACTGCTATTATTAACATGAACTAAGAACTAAAATTTTTTTTTTCAAAAGTGTTCTATACGTATGTAGCGTTTATAAATAAATAAAAATGCAATGTTTATGTAATTTTATTTATTTAATAATATATTTGTATATGATATTATTATTATTATTATTATTATTATTATTATTATTATTATTATTATTATTTTATGTATTCGCACACAGATTTTACAAGGAAATATAATATTTTATGGATCGATTTTCAGTATTTACTTCAACAGTACTCAATACGTAAGTAGAGCTAAGTAGTAAGTTATGAAAATATATATGGCAATGAGGTTATACAGAATCTTTCGCGGTCCATTCCCGTATGGAATTGCTAAGCGTTTTAGATCTTTCTATAAAACTAAATCAAACTAAACACAACCCACACTACCCACTCTTACACTTAGTAAATGTTATTTTCTTGCAGTAATTTAAACGGGGTTTAAGTGGAGGCATATGGATGCAATATTCCATTTGAAAATTCAAATGTTTCATATATATATATATATAAATGACGTTTTCGTCGATTTTGATGCATGAGCTTCCGCCACAATAACTAAGTTGTTCGGAAATCCACACAAATGATTTGTTTATGGTGGTAAAGGCTTTGTGTAGAACCAACCACCCTTTTTGATATATTACTGCTTATCTCTGTCGGTGCATATGACTGCCACAGGACGGAGTATACAGTAGATGACAGGTTTCACAGCAGAGTTTCCTTTTCCTAGATGCATGTCTTGACGAAGACTGGGGGTGCATCTCTCGCAATGAATTAATGTGCCTCCAGATACCTACCTGGGAATTTCTACGACTCGGCGTTGTACATTCAGCGATTAGCCTTTCCAAATGGTCACCCATCTGGTACTGGCCAGCCTCAACGTTGCTCAACTTCGGTGATCTAGCGAGAACCGGTGTGTCAACGTGATTGTGCAGTATATATATATATATATATATATATATATATATATATATATATATATATATATATATATATATGTTTGTGTGTGTGTTTATGTGTCTGTGTGTATGTCTGTGTGCGTGTGTTTTATGTCTGTGTGTTTGCATGTGTGTGTAGAATATATATGTGCGTGTGTGGAATATATATATATATATATATATATATATATATATATATATATATATATATATATAATCGTAATGAGTTACCGCTTGTCAAGTCTCGGGGACCTCTCGAGGATAAGATTTAAAGCAATAATGCGTGTGTGTGTGTTTGTGCTAGTGTGTGTGTCCATTCTGTTAGACGTACACTCACAACAATTATGTGCGTCGTATGAGAGGCATGTGCGTCTAGGTGTGTGTGTGTGTGTGTGTGTGTGTGTGTGTGTGTGTGTGTGTGTGTGTGTGTGTGTGACTGGGCGCCGTCCCCGCTGTCGCTGTCGTTAGTGGTTAAAAAAACGCTGGCTGGACGTTTACAGAGAGAGAGAGAGAGAGAGAGAGAGAGAGAGAGAGAGAGAGAGAGAGAGAGAGAGTTTGGGGTGCCAGGCCCAGCCCGTGATCTGAAAAAGCTACCTGGACCTCAGCAGCTTGCTTGACCATTACTTCTTCTACTTCTTCTTAGTCATCTCTGGCTGTCCGGGCATGGGCTGAACTGCAAAAACAATAATTTTGCATCACCCCCCCCCCCGGCCCACTCAGTTTTCATACCGCTCCACCACCCCCAAACAACACCATCAGCAGCATTATCGTCGTCATCATTCATTATTATTTATTATTTTGTGAGTGATGCTGATGGAGATGTTCACCATCATCCATCATCATCGTCATTATTTTATCGTCATCATTATCATCATCATTATTACTATTAAGGTGATGCTGTTGCTGATGATGATCATATCATCGCCATCATCAGTTTCCTCCTCTTCCCTTCTGTAGAAATATTGATAATAAAAAAGGCATTAAAAAAGAAGACAGAAAAGGGAAAATAAAATGAGGAACAAGAAGAGAGAAGGAAGCTTCCCTCCCTCTTTCTCTCTCTCTTACTCACTCACTCACTCACTCTCTCTCTCTCTCTCTTTTCTCTCTTTATCTATCTATCTATATATCTAGTTTTTGTTTTTTTTTACTACCGTATGTTTTTTATTCACATTAAATAAAAACAAAGAAAGGCCAAGAAATAGTAGCGAACGCGACATTAGATTTTAATCAAATTTACTAAATACAAGGAAACGAAATTAGAAAATTTAAAATCAAGCAAAAAGCCATGGAATTTGATATATTTTGTTCAAGATTTTACAAAAATATAAGAAATTTCACACTTTGATTTCTTTTTACCTATAAAATCAGGATGCTTGTTAAGAAATAGTCGTTTTAGCAAAAACTATATGACGTATTTAATTGGCATGTCGAAATTAGTAACATATCGCAAAATTACGAAAATTCACTGCTATTGTATTTTTAGTAAAAAAAAAAAGTCTATCGTCATAGACAACACATTTTGCATCCACAAACATGTAATCTAAAATATTCTTTTCGAAGTTATGTCCCTTGTGTGCGCACTCTTATTGTCTACTTTATAATAGCTAAGAAAAATGCAATTTTACCCAATTTTCCATAAAAATTACTTTTAACTATAAATAACTTTCTACTCTATGATTTTTCGCAATTTTTGGATATATTAATATTTTCGACATCGCCAATTAGGTACGTTATGTTGCTTTTGCTTAAAACGATAATTTTTTTAAAAAATTGGTATGTCGACTGTATTTTAACAAGCACCGAAATTGGTAATACGCACTTACAGAGATTCTGGGACAATAGTCGACCTTCATTATTACTGCAAATAATTCAATAACTTTTTTCTAAATTTAGGTTTATCTTAAGTAAGATAGCTCCTGAAGTGAATGTGGCATTGTGGTCACTGAGATATTTCTAATATAGAGTGGGACAGACAATTTTAATTATTTGAGACCAAGGATGACCAACTACACCCATTATCCCCAACAGTTTTGAATGGCCTTGCGCCTAATTTGTTTATTATGTAATATTTTTTTTATATTTTGTTCAATAAATATTTCAAAGTTTACGACCAGCGTTTTTCTCAGTGAAAGTAGAAGCTATCTTAAATTGAAGAAATTTTTATTTTTGTTCTCAAACCAGAGTGCTCCATTTTTTTTGCGGAGAGGGGGGAATGGATTTTACTCTCATTAAAAAAAAAAAACTTGTGTTTAACCTTTGTCCCACACCTTCGCCGTGGAGAGGTTATAAGGCCTCTTCATTTTTTGATTGTGTGTGTTATCCTCTCCCTACCTCCCTATTTTTCCCTTTATATACGTTTTCTTATTTTCTAATTTGAACCTCGGTATATACCATCTCTCTCACACACCCCTCCCTCACCTTCTCTCTTTCTCCTACTCTCTTTCTCTCTCTCTCTCTCTCTCTCTGTCTATCTTTCTCCGTTTTTCTCTTTTTTATCTTACCCTCTTTCTTTCTTCTTTTCTTTCTTTCTCGATTTCTTTTTCGTTCTTCCTCTCACTTTTAATGAGTGAGAGAGAGAGAGCGTGAGATATAAGGGGTCGAGAAAGAAGAAGAGAAAAAAGGAGATTGGGGAGGGAAGAAATGGTCAAGAAAGGAAGGATTAGACATTTATATTTTCCTTCAATTTCTTCAATTTTTTTCATTCTTTTTTGTTTTTTTTATTTTTTTGTTTATTTTATGTTTTTAGTCTCTGGTGTTCGTTTTCCCGCCATTTTTTCTTTCTTTCAGTTTTTACAAGATAAAATAAGAAAAAAAGTTCTCTATTTTTCTAAGAAGAACAAGATAGGTTCAACCCCCCCCCACACACACAGAGTCCCAAATACTTAGAAAATTCATTTGCATGTATATATATATATATATATATATATATATATATATATATATATATATATATATGTATGTA
>NC_136497.1:82655615-82675615 GCF_053919585.1 Euprymna scolopes | reverse complement strand
AAATGCTCTGTTTTCTAGGCACGTGACTGTAGGGATTGCATAAGTGTAAGTTTAAATATGCACCGTAACATTTAATTAATTAAAACTTTAAGGCTCATTAATTTCTTCTAAATACGAAGTACTTTTGAACGCAAATACATCACAAATGAGTAAATATAGCAACATATTTTTTGTTAACAAATTTCTCAAATTTTAGTTCCTTTATAATAAGTTTAATCGACACTCGGAAGGAATACCGGTTGTATGTGTTTGTAAAAAGTTTATCTAATTTTTCCTACTTTATTTCTGGATATAGTTACTGTACATGCAACGACGCAACCATTCCATATACAGTCGTTCGGAATATAAAGTTCTAATTAATTGTTTTATTTATTTTTTTTAATTTTCTTGTCCTGTTTGATCATATCTTCATATTTTAGTCATGAAATATTATTTACTCCCCTAAAATGTAATTAAAAAAAAATTCTGATTCGCCGGTGTCCCGCTATCATTGAATGACGTTAACGGTTTATTTTTTTCGGTTTTTGTTGTAGCGAAATTCGAAAAATGAAATATTGAATTTCACGTGAAACAAACGGGATCTGCTGAATTGTCATGTCGCAGAAATTAAAATATTCAAAAATTACGAAAAACGATAGAGTAGAAAATTCATTATCAATGAAAACAGTTTTCGAACACCATTTGTTTTGCTAAATTGGCCAAAGATTTTTATCATTCAGAAAATATTTACCTCTCTTTTATAACAATTAGAACACTCCAGTCTCTTTCTCTCTCTCTCTCTCTCTCTTTCTCTTTCTCTCTCTCTCTCTCTCTTTCTTTTTACAAAATTCAATTTTCTGATAATTGTCTTCGAAAACTATTTTCATTAATTTTGGACATGATCATTCATTTTTTTGGACATGATCACTGTCACTTGAAATTCAATATTTCAATTTTCGAATTTCGCTAAGAACTTTTCTTTTCACATATAAATTATTCTTACCATTCATGTTTGCTTGAAAAAAGAAAAAAAAAAAAACTAAAAAAAAAACCATCCCATCACCGTTGATTTCATGTCATGAAAGGAAAACTAATTAAAATCAGTAATTTATAGAAATTTCAATCGTATCCGAGAGACGTTAAATAAGTGTTTACGTTTAGCAAACTTGCTGCTGATTGGACGAGTTGAAGTAATTGGAAATGCTTTCAGCGAGATAACTCTGATCTCCATTTCCGGTTACTTCAACTTTTGGGTCGGCGCCATGTTTGCTAAATGTAAACATTGGTGTAACGTCTCTCGGATACGAGTCAACGGCACTGAAAAAAAAAAAAAATCATTTTTACTAAAACATTATTTAGTGCTTGTTGAAAGAGAGCTGCGATTGGTCGAATTTTTTTATAATATGTTCTTTTAAGTAAAAACAATAATAATTGTTGTGTCGAAAATTTTTATATCCAAAAATTACGAAAATTCATCGAGTTTGGTAAAAGTAATTTCTACGGAAAATTGGGGAAATTGCATTATTCGTAGATGGTTTAGAGTAGACGCTGAAGATCGCAGAAACAGGGGACATAACTCAGAAAGCATGCTTTAGATTAATTTCGTAATGGCCAACATGTTTAACCGATAGCGGAAGATATATATATATATATATATATATATATATATATATATATTTATTATTTTTAAAACAGTAATCTACGTGCACACGTGTTTCGAGGTCGTTACCTCTCGTCAGCGTAGTTCAACTGTTTCTAGGGATCGAACCTCAGACCATGTTTACCACAGTCCGGTGCCTTAACCGTTAGGTTCGATCTCTAGAAACAGCTGAACTACGCTGACGAGAAGTAACGACCTCGAAACACGCGTGTACGTAGATTACTGTTTTAAAAATAATAAATAAATCAAAATGTTATATACGTCCAAACAAATTAAAAGGGCGACTTTCTAAGTAAATAAAAAAATGAGCTTCGAGGCGGAGCCAATATTAACCATATGTATCGCTTGAAAAAAAAACAACAATAACAAATATATATATATATATATATATATATATATATATATATATATATATATATATATATATATATATTACTAAAAAGACAATAGCAGGTGTTCCATTCGATTGATTTTCGTAATTTTTGGATACATTACTATTTTCGACATTGGAATTCAGTAAGTAATATTATTTTTGCCTAAAAGAACATAAAAAACATTATCCCTCGTCTCATTTCGCTGTCAATAATTTGAATAACTAAAATAGAATTTAAACCGACATTGATCACTCTGAAATATTTCATATTTATAAAAATGCTTTTATTAAAATGAAACTAATAAATTTCCACGTAAAAAGAAAGAAAAAACATTGAAAAAATTGGTGATCGGCACGATAACTGCTTCCACTTCAGTTCCGGTGGTGCTTTCGTGTATGTTTGTGCCTGTGTACTAGTAGTGTTGGAAGATAGAGTATGCTTCATCAGTGTTCACACTTGCTATTATTCTGAACCAGCAGGGGCACCCGGCGTTGCCTAGGTGTTTGGAGGTGTGTGTGTGTGTGTGGATGGTTGGGGTGGGGTAAATTAAAACAAAATGGAAAATAAAGAATAAGCCAACGTAATAATCCTGTTTAAATATTAAAAAAAAAAACAGCGAACGTGATGTAAAATAAAGAATAATCGAACGATGTTGAAACTTCTTTAAAAAATCGGAAAAACAAAAACAAAAAAAAACAGCGAACGTGATGGAAAAATAAAAAAAAGAACGAAAAAATGGCATAAATACCCTTGTTTCAATATTAAAACTTTAAAAATCGAAAAAAATATACCTGATAATCAGGCTTGAACGTGCAATCTTAAGATAACGATGCTGCTACTATACCAACTCGTCCATGACCGCATGAGCGAAGTTAGGTCGGTTTTTTATTTTAATTAATTAATTATTTTTTTTTAATTTTAATTAATTAATTATTTTTAATCAAAGAAAGAACGTTTTTTGCGCATGCGTGTTTGGCTAAGTTGTCATGAAGAAACGAGTTTTTGCTACCCCTTCCTGTATGGAAAATGCCCAGTTGAGGATGAAGGAATTAATATTTTAGGCCAATTTTTCGATATTTGGTTGTGCTTCAAAATGATACCGATCTTATGAAAATCTGTCACCTCTGTCAAGGGTTTTTGCGAGATATACATACATACATTTACACAGATTTTTGCCCTTTATATTATAGATGTATTATTAAAATATTTATATAAAATCATAAAATTTTGTATAAATTATAATTGAATTCTGGTTACTTAAAAAAGAATCTATTTATTGTAGAGTATTGTAGAGTAGGGAATTTCTTTCCGAATTAATTTCAAGCGACGTGGTAATTCAGAAGTGTTTGTCTGACTTGCTATTTGTTTTCTCACTACCCTTCGCCACTAGAAAAAGGTATGTGTTTCACTTGTGAACTGCCGGGATGTACATCCGTCCATCCATAGCCTCGAGCCCCTGGAGGGACATAGGCCATCCACAACTTTTGTAGATGCTTTTGTAGCGAGGAGTTGTTTTTTCAGGATGAGAGTGCTGGCCCCACGCCCAACTATCCCAGAAGGTACATACAGCGCTGTGCCTTCCCAAATGGTCACAAAAAATGGTACCAAATGGTCATCATCCGGTACTGGCCAAGCTCAACGTTGCTTAACTCCGGTAATTTAGCGAGAACTGGTGCGTCAGCGTGATTGTGCCGCACTCGGGATGTAAATGAGTGGACGATATTCGACCTATCTTTCTGTCTGTATTTCTATCTATTAGTTTTGGGACGATTCATCGAAATTGGTATGAGGAAAAAAATCGAAAGTGCTGTGTGTGTGTGTGTGTGTGTGTGTGTGTGTGTGTGTGTGTGTGTGTGTGTATGTGGTAGGGGGGCATAGGAATCTGCCTCGGAATCGTAAAAATTGGTGCCTATTTTCTGATGGCAAAATGATTATTTTTATTGTTATTATTGCTTTGCTTGTATTTTAAACTTAATTTTCCATGACTTGTATTAATTATGAAATGATGACGATTAATTGATTTTAAAATATCAGTGAAATTGAAAACTAGTGTAGTTTCCATTTGCGAAAACATGTGCATATATTACGTTTTTTTCTGTGGTAATCCGACCCCTCTCCACATACAAAGTATTAAATAGCTCTATATTTAGAAATTTAAAAAAAAAAAAAACAAGAATCGGAATCAGTAATTGTATCGGAATTGGGAATTTAAAACAGAATCGGTAATTGTATCGGAATCGAAAAAAAAAAACATCGTAATCGTCTCATCACTCGATGCCTCTATTCAGTCTCGAAAGAAAAAGGATACCTTCGTGGTGGCAGCTGTGCGTGTAATTATGAGGAAAAAGTTGCGCAGTCTCCAACCACACCTCGCCTTAATCGGTAGTTTGAGTCCAGCGACAAGGAGAATCCAGGACGACTGGAAACAATACCGAGATTAGTGGAGAGAACATACAGCACGTTGAAGTCTCAAATGGTCATCCATTTTAGTACTGACTAGGTTCAACGTTGCTTAACTTCGGTGGTCCAAGTGGAACCGGTGTGTCAATGTGAGTGTGTCGTACATAATTTATCGCTACTATCTATCTATGTATAGGTAAGAAGTGAAAAAAATATATATATGCACAGATATTGACGTTTTTCTTTATATATATATATATATATATATATATATATATATGAAATAAAATGGAGGTGGAAGGACCTGGATACTCAACGTTTCGCCCGATTTATGCGGGCTTCTTCAAGAAGCCCGCATAAATCGGGCGAAACGTTGAGTATCCAGGTCCTTCCACCTCCATTTTATTTCATATCGTCGGATTTAATCCAGCTCAACAATCATATATATATATATATATATATATATATATATATATATATATATATATATATATATATATATATATATATATATATGCATAGATATTGGCGTTTTTCTTTTTTTAAAGAAAAAAAAAGGAAAAAAAATCCTCCTCATACAAACTCGGACCAGAAATAAATGTTAATGCCTCACCCGCAAATAAAATGGCGCAAACGCATTTATATTGGAAAAGATTTTTGCAGGTACTTGAGTGACAGGATCCCCCCCCCCCCATCTATTCCGAAGGTTACAATTTACCTGGACTTGATAAATCACTTCCTGTGGGCAAGTGAGTGATAAAATCCAAACCATTCTTTCACACTCACCTGAAGAAATCCTAACACACACGCTCGCGTGCGTGCGCGCGCGCGCGCACACACACACACACACACACACACACACACACTTATGCTCCTCATCTCCCATCGTCATCGGAAACTCTACCCAGCATCCGCTGACCCTCTGTCCGCATTTATTTGACAGTGTGTGCGCGTTACTCTGTATTCTAAAGAAGAAGCTGCATTTTTTTTTCTTTCCTTCTGCTGGTGTTTTGGTTATCTTTACAATTACTGTTTGCACTTCACTTCCGGTTGCGGTTTCGTCTTTAATTGAAAATTTACGGCATCTTTTGTTTATTAAATAGTTAGATGAAAATAGAGATTAAATAAAGGAAGCTCCCACCCCATGTTAAGAAGGACTTTTCTAAATAATAACGTCATAATTTAGAAAAAAAAAAAAATTAACATGAACAGGAGCAACCGGAAGTGAAGTCGAAACTTGAATGGAAAAGATAAAGTGTTTCTTTTTTTTAAAAGATGACGCGCGCGTTGTAGCTATTTTATAGTTCTTTAAAACTGGTGGTTTTACTTGGGAGATGAAATTGCTTACTACATTAGCGTATAGGTATTACGTTTTGAGGTTTGGAAAAATTTCCATTGGCTCAAAATACTTTTAAGTTCACATGTCCATGTAAAAATTTCTTTACTTTAGGAAGTTAGAAGGAGGTTGGATGCCAACGAAGCAGAGAAGGAAAGTCAGTAATTAAAAGTAGGTACAACATATAAGGTACAACATATATGGTACAACATATAAGGTACAACATATATGGTGCAACATATATGGTACAACATCTACCCTTATATGGTGCACATTCTTTCAATTACTATTTACCATTTAATCCTATTCTTTCATTCCCATTTCATATCTAAATGTCATTGTTTTCTATAGTTGCATTTTGTAGAATTCCAGCTATACTCCTCTTTTGATGAGAAGCATTTAGCCTCGAAATGCCAAAGCCAAAAGAGATTTTTTATTCCTGATTTTCCCCTTTAATGTTTCCTTATTGTTCTGACGATATAATGAAGTTATATGTAACTTTTATTCATCATCTTTCATTTAATATTATAACTAACACACACACACACACACACACACACACACACACACATGTATATATATATATATATATATATATACTTGCGCAGGAGGGGACAGTGGTAGAGGTTTAGGTTTCTTTTTATGGGGTCCCTATTTCAAATCTTGCAAGATTCAGTCACTCAGAAGTGCCAGTGAATAATTATATTTAAAAATAAAAACAATATATATATATATATATATATATATATATATATATATATATATATATATATATATACCAATTAAGAAATTGAAAATTTAGAAAACTTATAGCGAAAAAAGATTATGAGGGATATATATATATATATATATATATATATATATATATATATATATATATATATATATATATATATATAAGTGAACGTGTTTGTGTACATTTTCCTACGCAATAACTCTGGAAATTTTAAGTCTACAGACTCGAAATTTGATATACAGGGTACTGATATTTGGAAAAGTCTATGTGATCGGTTGTCGGCCAGAAATTTGGCTGTTAAGGAGTCAAAGTTCAACGACTTGACCTTTGAGAACTCTACCAAACTCCCCCTAAAAGTTTGGGTCTAAACAATTGAAATTTTAGATATAGGTTCCTTGGACATGGATATAACTTAATAACTTGATTAGAGCCCAAAACAATAAATGTTAAGGGGTCATAATAGGGGTCAAAGTTAAAAAAAAATGACCGTTTCTTTTTCTTTGCTCAGCATACACCTCCAGACATCCGGGAAACGTCGGGCTGAAATATATATATATTTCCCCGAAACCTTTGGGCTTGATGGACGGGGGACTTAAATTTGCTGCTATGGTTTCAATATATCTCAAATAGCAGCAATGGGAGACTTAATTCAAAATATTTCTAATATGTTATATCTCCCCATTTTTTGGAAATAAAGTACGCTTATGAATATGTCCAGTATCAAATAATCCTTATACACAGTGAAATTTACTTTATGTATGAAAACCAAATAAATATTGCAAATTACAATTTGCAATATTTATTTTACAAACATGGGATACAAAACAGAGGTAACAAATTCCTTATTCCATGAAGTTTCAAAGAAAAACTCTTATACTCATATGAAAAAACAGTCAGCACAATGTTTAAAACATTAATGCAGCCTCCTGAAAATAATGCAAGTAAAATCAAACTAACAACGAAAACCAACAAACCCATAAAAAGAGTAACACAGCGATTTTACTTGCCCTGTTAACCACTTTGAAAATCAACCAAATCTAGTCAATATAATCTGGCAGTCATTTTCGGAGCTAGCTGCTTAAACATAACCTCCTATTTAAGTACGTATTTCTATTCATTCAAACCACAATAAACGCCTAGAACAGTGGCTCTCAACCTTTTTCATATCCATGAACCCCTTCTTCCTTATTTTTTTTTCTTGGTGAACCTCCTTATAACTATTGGTCATAGTATTGGAGGACGAAAGTCGGACAGATAATATAATAGGAAAAGAACTGATTGTCTGAGACACATATTTAAAACCAGTTATTATCACTTTTATTTCTTTTTTTATTGTTTTCAAGGCTATTTTATGGATTTTCATTTTTTTATATCTAGAAAATACATTCAAATTATTTTGAATGTCTGTTCCAACTTTTTTTCACTTCAAACTAAAATTACAGTAGAAATTAAAGTTTTAATAAAAAAAAACATTATGAGTTAGTTTTATTCATGGCCCACCAAAATATAATTGTGGACTCTCAATTTGTTATATTTTGCTGTGGACCCCCAGAAATATACCATGGACCCCTAGGTTTACACAAAATCTGTACACAAAATAATGTCTCAGACATTAGAAAATGTGAGGGGAACCTGACATAAATGATACTTCTTCCCTACAAGTAAACTCTGAGCAATATCCAAAATAACATAGTCGTTGAAGACCAAATAAGATCTCCTCGGCATCGTTAGCTTACAATGAAGAGTGGTGCACCTCATTTAAAGTGATGTTACCTCAAGTAACGGTAATTAGCTGGATACTCCACCAGACTAGATAAATTCTTATCCTTGAATCCGATGATACCAATACACCATAAAAAAGATATACTACAACGTAATTAACTGCTCAATTAGGGAGAGAAAAAAATAATGTTCTTCACTTTTTTTTTTATTAAGTCAACTTTTGACAGGTAAAGGAGTACCTTAATTGAACGCTCAGATATCCATGTATGTCACTGGCAGGTCGCCCGGTGTTGCTCAATCGTATAATACACTTATATATCATACATAATACACGTATATATCATATATAATACACTTATATATCATATATAATACACTTATATATCATATATAATACACTTATATATCATATATAATAATCAAGTGTTGGTCACAAGAAGAGGCCCCTTACTTTCTGAGAAGTTCCAATAAAATAAAATGAATATATATATATATATATATATATATATATATATATATATATATATATATATATATATATATGATTGTTGAGCTAGAAGGACCTGGATACTCAACGTTTCGCCCGATTTATGCGGGCTTCTTCAAGAGGGGTGGTCATTGACGAGAGAGTCGGAGGATTGGGGCTATATATAATGATGGGGGAGAGCAACGTGTTTTCCTTATGTAAATTAGATATCATATATACATGTATATACATTTTATGAGAGAAAAAATAAATTAGAGTAAGCTAGTGTAGTGGATTACGTCTAAAAGTAAAAATATAGTGGAGATTAAAAAAAAAATGTGTTTGGAAATATAGCGGTGATAGATTAAATAAATAAAATGACACGAGATTACGAAAGAATTTTTTTTTTTTTAATCTCTACGATATTTTAACTTTTAGACGTAATCAGCTACACTAATTTACTCTAATTTATTTATTTTCTCTCATAAAATGTATATACATGTATATATGATATCTAATTTACATAAGGTAAACACGTTGCTCTCCCCCATCATTATATATAGCCCCAATCCTCCGACTCTCTCGTCAATGACCATCCCTCTTGAAGAAGCCCGCATAAATCGGGCGAAACGTTGAGTATCCAGGTCCTTCCACCTCGATTTTATTTCATATATATATATATATATATATATATATATATATATATATATATATATATTGTCATCCACATATAGGACTTTCTAATCCTTTTTGATTCATTGTCGCGTAGAGATTAATCTAACTGGTTTTGAATAATTTATATATACATTTGTTAAATGTTCAAAACAGTCTATCCCTGGCAATGAATCCTGAAGAATTGGAAAGTACTCGGACTTACGACAAATATGGCGATTACATCAGCCAGTTTCTGATAGAAGTGAAGACCGTTAAAAAAAAGAATCAATAACAGAATTAATAGACAACATTCGTCTATTTTATTCGATGAAATACGCTTAAGAGAAAAACATACTGCATATATATATATATATATATATATGTATATATATATGTATATATATATATATATTGTCATAAACATATAGTACTGTTTCGCTGTTTTTCAGCTCATCAGTGCGGCTACATAAGCAACTACCTCAAGCCAAGATTGAAATTCGACCACCTAGGAAACAGTATATATAGTGAGATAGATAGATAGATAACTGTAATGTTTTTTAATAAATATGAACAATAATAATAGGGCAGTGAATTAACAATGTTTTGACATTGTCCAAATACCTAAGCTCAATTTGTTTACACAAAGAGCATCGCTTAAACGCTAATGGTAATTTGTATATCACTTCCTAATATGGATAACATAAGATAGGGAGCATAATACTCATCCACATACAATACTGTTTCTCATCAGTGCGGCTAGACAAGCAACTACCTCAAGCCAAAACCCGACTGCCCAATTGACAGTCGGAGCTTTTAACCATTGCGCTATTGGGCTGCTGCTATTAGGGCAGGGAATTAACAATGTTTTGACATTGTCCAAATACCTAAGCTATATATATGTATATATATATATATATATATATATATATATATATATATATATATATATATGTGGTGCCTGGAAAACTCGTCCCGGGAAAACTTGTCTCCGGAAAACCCGTACCCTGAAAACTCGTACCCGGAAAACTCGTACCCGGAAAAATCCCCACTTTTTGCTAGGTAGGAAAACTGGTCCCTTATCGAATAAATATCGATTGAAAACATATTTTATTACCGTTCTTGAAGGAGATATTCTATGGGCCGATTTTTTATGAAATTTCTCACGGAGGTACTTTGTTTATCTTCTCAAATTCACTTGTGATATTAGGTTGTGTAAGATGTTAACTTCGGTCAAAATCGTTTGTTCTTTCTTTCATCGGATGATTTCGATTATCATTTACCGATACTTATCGGAGACATTTTGGTACAAAACCTATCTAAGGACACTCACAGACACATAAGGTACATTTGTGTGAAATTTCATAAAAATCAGCCTGGCCGTTTTCGAGTCCATAAGGAACGAAATCACAGACACACAGGCAAAGTTTCTTATATATATATATATATATATATATATATATATATATATATATATATATATATATATATATATATATTTGTGTTGGGACGACTGTTCGGAATCGGGAATCGGAAAAAATAGACAAATTTGGGGGTATCGAAATCGGTATCGGAATCAAAAAAAATTGGTGACTATTTTCCGATGCCAAAACGACCCTTTTAATTGTCTTTTTTATTTGATTTTGTTTAAACCAAAATTATCCATTGCTGGTAATAATGATAAAACAATAAATATTTATTGATTTTAAGATACCAATAAAGCGAAAATCTATAGATCTTCTTCCACAAGTGTATTTTGACGTTTAGTAAAATATCTGCACATTTAACATGTGTTTTTTTTTTTACAGAAATCGGGGAAAATCACAACTCTTTAGTTAAATATTTAGAGAGTTATAAAGAATCGGAATCGGAATCGGTAATTGTATCGGAATCGGGGAAAATATTGGAATCGTCCCATCACTAATATATATATATATATATATATATATATATATATATATATATATATATATATATATATATGCTTCTGAAATTGTGTGGACAATCGGTGCGATGTAATGTTTACTTTCTGTTTGAATAGTTAAAAGGACACACTACCGTGTGTCTGTGTGTTTGGACTAATGCTTGAACTAATGTTTTGACAGGGTCCAAACAGTATACGCCTCCTCTCTGGAAGTTCCGATTCTTGGAAACCTATACACATTTGTCTGTTTCTTTTTCATCAGTGGACAGTGATATAATCGGAGTTTATTGAGTATCAAAAAAAAAAAAAAAAAAAAAAAAAATCACCACAAATGAGTAAAGAAATGATATTTTCGATTTCTGACTAAAATAACACTGATATGAAACCAAAGAAAAGCAAGAGACAAATAGAGTCCGAGAAACGTTGACTTACTTGTGTAAATCTTCTTCAATTGAAATATGAGCTATTCTCTTTGATATTTTGGCTATTATCGAAAAACTAGCAGGACCCGTGGAAATTCCATAGATTGAGAAATACATTGAATCAACAAATACGTTTTTTTTTTGTTTTTTTTTTACACGGTGGTCACCACTTATCAAGGCCCGGAAGCCACTCAGGGATAAGGATTATTGCAAGTACAGTACGTTAGTGTGGAGATTTGAAAATGTTTACTTAAGGGGGAAGTTCATTAGGAATTTGTTAACGATGGACTTGAAGCATCCAAGTTGTAGTCAGGTGGGAAGCAGGCAGACGGAACAGAGTTCCACAGGTGTGCAGTTCTAAGAAAGAAGCTTTGTTCATGGAATCCACGTTTTGATTTAGGCACAGATAAAGAGTGGGGGAAAAGTTTTCACAGTGGATTCAGCTAGCTGAGTGTTTTTCGTGAAAGATTGGCGAGGGGGGACCAGAGATTGGAGTTCAGACGAGCATCTGCCATGGAAATAACGATAGAACAAGGATAGGCTCGCAACGTCTCTTCTGTGGGAGAGAGGTTGCAGGGTAGAGAAAAGGGCATCTCCCACTAAGCCACGAAGTCGATTTTGTACTCTGTCAAGGCAGGATAGGCTGTTTTTAGCAGCCCCTGCCCAGATATGGCAGCAGTATTCCATCTTTGGACGTACTTGGCTTTTATATAGATAGAGAATTGCATCAGTAGTGAGATATCTCACGTTTTTCTGTATAACACAAACAATTAGTTTTTTGGACAAAAAAACTAATAACACACATCAATTATGAGTTTATTAACATTTCTATGAAAATAGTGTCCATTGTATTTTAAATATAGGACTGGCCCACATGAAATAGATTAATAAGTATTAATAAATACCAGGAAAGTAATATTGTGCTACATAGTTCAACACAAATAATAAAATCACATTGTAAGACACAATCTTTAATTTACTCCTTCAGTCCAGCACCTCTTTGTAAACAATGTTCTTTTTTTTCTGTTTCTTTCGAATGTTCCTTTTTTTACATAATGTTTTGCTGACTTCTTCCTCAGTGAAAAACTATTGCATGTCGAAATTTATATGAGTTTCTTTCTCACATCATCACAACAATGATCATATATTATTCTGATGATATTCGAAAACGAGGCTACATCAAAGGGCGGTCACTCTCATATTCTTGTCCAGGTTTGCCAGGTTGACTCTTTTAAAGCCAAATTTTGTGAATTGAACCTTTTTTGAAAAAAAGTTTGGCGTTCAAAAATTGTTTTGGGCTTTTTTAAAAGCGTAACATACGTACTAACTAAGGTAGGAAGAAACAGGACATTATATAGATATTTCATATTTTCTGTCAGTCTGGATTAGACTAAGTAAACTTTTTTTTTTTAACATAAATTGTTACAAAGTATATTATTATATCGTCAATAACATGACACAATAATAACAATTGAAAATTGGCTAGTTAGAAGAAAAGTTTGATTTCTTAGCTTCATTGCTATTTGGGTCTAACTTTTTTTTTTCACACAGTGATCACCACTTATCAAGGCCCGGAAGCCACTCAGGGATAAGGCTTATTGCAAGTACATTACGTTAGTGTGGAGATTTGATGAAGTGTTTACATAAGGGGGCGGTTCATTAGGAATTTGTTAACATTTGACTTGAAGACGTCCAAGTTGTAGTCCGGTGGGAAGCAGGCAGACGGAACTGGAAATAATTAATTGCTTGTGAAAGTAAAAACAAATTATCTGTAGCATAACTGTACATTCTTTTTATCTGCCTGTCTGTTGATCTTTAATAGGCTCTCACACTACTCGACAGAATTGCATAAAATTTAATATGATGCATTCTTGATAGTGTATGATGGGGAGGATGGTGACATCTTGCTACTACTACTACTACTACTACTACTACTACTACAATCACTACTATTATGATTACTGGCACTCTGTGCAGGAGCTGCTCGGCGCGCCCTATATATCCTTGATAAAGTTCAAAATTTGCTTCGAAATCTAGTAGGTGATGCTTTTTCCTCTTCCCCGCAATCTCTTTCCCATAGAAGAGACGTTGCGAACCTGTCTTTGCTCTATCGTTATTTTTCGTTATTTTCATGGCAAGTGCTTGACTGGACTTCAATCTATGGTCCCCCCTTGTCAAACATTTACAAAAGAAAAAAAAAACACTCCACTAGTTACAGCCACTATATACCACTCCCCCCAATCCCTAACTGTGCCTATACCTAAACTCAGATTCCATGAACAAAGTTTCTTTCCCAGAATTGCCCGCATGTGGGACACTGTTCGACTGGCCTGCTTCCCGGTTGAATACAACATGGTAGCTTCCAAATCCAATGTAAAAAAACAATCTTGTCGAGCCGTCCCCATAAATAATCAAATTCTACCAATTTTGCACCATTAAAGATTAGTATATTACTACCTTACATTCATTAACCCATGTCCTCGAGTGGCCTTCGCTCCTTGATATGTGGTGACTCCCAAGTAAACAAAAATGCCTATCAATATTTTTATTTATGACCTTAGCTATATATTTTGTTTTCTCACTTGATATCCTAGGAGACCTATAATTAAGGAGTAATAAAAAGAAGAATTGAGTTTTATAACGTTTTCTAACATTTGTTGTCCAGATATCCCAAGACAGATGAATCATTCTAATTTAAGGCATCCATCAGGCGATTTATAATTACTTATGTCCCAAAGTTTATGGCTTAAAATGCCTTCAGGAGTGTGCAGAAATTTTATTTATTTCTTACTTTATTTTTATTTATTTATTTATTTATTTTAATGCCGGACATGAGAAAAAAAAATCTAGATTTTATGGTTTGGTTCAACATGGACGCGTTTCTTGGGGTGGGATGAGGTTGGGGAGGTTCGGGATAATGAAACAACTGAAAAGATTCTTAAATGTGAGGAGAGGGGTAATATGAAATAAAATAAAATGAAAATAAAAATAGAGTAAAAATAAATATGAGACAAAAAATAAATAAAAATAAAATAAACTAAGGAGAATTGTGTGCCGGAAAAATGAAAAAAATATATTGGGAGAAAAAATTGACAGGGACTTATTTTTATTTATTAATATATTTTTTGTATAAAAATAACACAATAAAAATGTGGCTTAGCACACAAAAACACACGTGTGTGTGTGTGTGTGTATATATATATATATATATATATATATATATATATATATATATATATATATATATATATATATATATATATACATTCACTTAGGATTTTAAATCCTTCTCCTAAACTATATTATGTTACAGTCGATTTCAATTCACCTATGCATATCCATATCTATTGCTTCAGCCATGCAAACATTATTTTATATCTGCAGAACTGCATCTATCTTCACATTAAGTATTGAGACACACCACCCCTCCTTTCATGATTCCATCTATAACTCTCTCTCTCTCTCTCTCTATCTATCTATCTATCTATCTATCTATCTTTTGTTCTCACTCTCTTTCTCTGTCTACGCTCTCTCTTTCTCACTCTCTGTGTGTTTCACTACCTTCCTCTCCTCTCCCTATCTATCTCTTAACATTGTTCTCCTTTTGTCTTGCTCTCTCTCTCTCTCTCACTCATTCTCACTCTTGCACTACCTTCTTCCTCTTTCCCTCACTATATCCATCTCTCTCACCTTCTATCTCTCTGCTTCAATAAAGCATTTTATTCGCAACTCCCTCTATTTCACTACACTCTTCACCCTTCTCTCTCTTTCCCCCTCTCTCTCTCTCTCTTAATATATATATATATATATATATACATATATATATATATATATGTATATATATATATATATATATATAGAGAGAGAGAGAGAGAGAGGGAGGGAGAGAGAGAGAGAGAGAGGGAGAGAGAGAGAATTTAGGAAAACTCGTCTCTGGAAAACTCGCCGCCTTTTGCTAGGTAGGAAATCCGGTCCCTTATTGAATAAATATCGATTGAAAACAAATTTTATGACCGTTCTTGAAGAAGATATTGTCTTTAAATATGAATACACATCCCATAATAGTTTTAAAAAATATATTTTTTACTTGTTTACTGTTGTTTTAAAAAAAATTGATTAATTTTTTTAAGTTTTAGTTTTCTGCCTAGCTTTGAAAGTTTTTAATCTTTCAACTTATTTTAAAGAGTTTATTTAGTTTAAAAAAAAAGTAATGTCGAGTGTTACTTATGAACAAAAAATGTCCGACATAAGAGAATCACGTCACATCTTATCAAGATACGAAAAGCGAAACCAAATATTTATTCAAAAAAATACTCTAGTTTTAACACTTTTTGTGTCATTACGAAACAAAAATAAAGAAAGAAAACACGTATTATCAAAGAAAGCAATTATTTTATTTAGAAGAATTAATTCAGTTTAAATAATTCTTGCGTTATTACAAAACAAAAAAGAAAACACGGTCTTATGTAATTTTGATACCGCGCTGAAATAATAACGTTATTATTTCGAAAGCCATTCTTAACATCGGGAGGGGAGGGTGTCGTTTAAAAGTCATTTCGGGGGTACTTGTGCAGTACTTAAAAATATACAAATTTATTTTCTTTTGGAGGTGGGGGAGGCTCGTTTTAAAACTATATCTACCTCACTATTTTCTTTAATTTTCCGACATTTTTTGTTAAAAATTATTTACTAAGTAATGACGAGTCTGACATTACTTGTTATTTCTTTTTAATTAAATAAACTCTTTAAAATAAGTTTAAACAGCAAAAATTTACAAAGCTATGTAGAAAACGAAAACTTAGAAAAATCAATTTAATTTTTTGAAAACAATAAACATGTAAAAATATTTTAAAAAATATTATTGGATGTGCATTATTACCTAAAAATATACAAATTTATTTTCTTTTTCATGGGGGGGGGGCTCGTTCTAAAACAATATCTACCTTAATATTTTCTTTAATTTTCTATTTTTGAGCAATTATCCTCCTATATACGTCCAAATAAAATATGAGCGATTTTCTAAGAAATACGAGGTTCAAGGTGAAGCCACTATTTAATCATATTTATCGTTAAAAAAATCAACAAGAAATCTAAGCTAAGTATACATATTTACACACACACACACACACACACACACACACACACATATATATATACATATATATATATATATATATATATATAGTGAATGAATGACAGAAGTATATATTCCAAAGTTTATTATGTTGACCATCTTATAATTTATTCCTTTAATTCATTTGACATTTACAATTCTTGACAGTATTTGTTTCATAGCACAAAATCAATAACTTAATTATTATATCAAGTCGTGAATCTATTTTTCCCTTAACTCATCAGAAGAAATAGCAACAATCAATCCATCAAAAGGAAATAAAGTGCGTTTTTTATGATTAAAATCCGAAAATTGGAAGCTGTTAATATCTTATAATATGTTTACATTACGCCATTTTGAATTTAGAAATAAAGTCACTAACCCCTTCTATATTATTAACTAATTCTATTAATTTAGGTATATTCTGCCAGAAATGTTCTATTTAATAATTAGTAAATTTATTAATTATAATTAATGTATCCATATGTACGAAAACAACATCAATAATTTTAATCTATTACACATGTTTGCATATACGAAACTAAAAAAAATATTTGTTTCTAAATTTAAAAACGGCATAATGTAAACATATATATATATATATATATATATATATATATATATATATATAGTTATTTACGGGCGTCGATTCCATGGTCGAGTGGGAGAACTGCCGACTGTCAACAGGACGGTTCTTGGGAGAGATGGTAGTCTAGCGGCACTGATGAATTGTGATACAACGAAACAGGACTGTATGTCGATTACACACACACATATATATATATATATATATATATATATATATATATATATATTGTGTACAGAAAGTTGTTAGTTGAGACAGATCATTGGTACCGTCGGTTTCAAGCCCGATAATAAGGCCCGTTTAAGGTATCCTTATCAAGCTCTCTTCAGCCAATATTCATTTCCTTTTAATTGAGCACTCTGCTGGAATTCTTTTTCCAAAAAAAACTAATCATATATATATATATATATATATATATATATATATATATATATATATATATATATATATACTTTTGTAGCGATATTGATTGTTTAGGAGATAACTACAATACTATTTCTTTATTCAATCACGGGGGTCATCGTCAATTCTTGCTAGACTGAGCCATGCAATATATATATATATATATATATATATATATGATTAGTTTTTTTGGAAAAAGAATTCCAGCAGAGTGCTCAATTAAAAGGAAAATCCAAAATGTAAGAGCGTATTTATATTTTGTGCCCAGAAAGTTGTTGGTTGAGACAGATCATTGGTACCGTCGGTTTCACACACACACATATATATATATATATATATATATATATATCTATATATATATATATATATGGTATCCATAGCATTTTTAAGATGATTATATCCAAAAATTACGAATATTTATAAGGCAGAACATTTTTCCTGAAAGAAATATTAAAAATAGAATTTGATTAAAACGATTGTAAAACACTGGAGAGTTCAACAGGGAGGTAATTTTCCATTTGAATTAAACAATGATGACAGCAATTTTCATATACTAACACGATCTAAGTATTTTTTTCTTTTTTAAATAATTCAGTAATATTCAGGTAATTTCGACTGCATAATTTGTAAGCTACCATTGTAACTTATTAGAATTGACAAAAAAATCAGTTGAAACCATTGTTTTTTTATCTGAAAACTCTATCTATCAACTACAAAATCTCGTCACAATAGTGTAGAAGCACCGATAGGTTTTGTGTCGGAATATCTTCGATAAGCATCGATAATCGATATTAAAAAAATCGATTAATGAAGGAATAGGCAATCTTGACCAAAATTAACACCTTACACAGCCCAACATTACAATTGCATTTGAGAGGTTTTATTACCACACAAGCCGAAAGGCTCAACATATAAAATCAACAGTAAGTTTTTTAATATGACAACGGCGCTCGAAATGAATGTTTCTGTTTAAAGCAAACTTTTACAATGATACTTGATTTTTTTTATTTTAAACTTAAATTCAACCCATTATCACTGCACAATGAATAAGGTCAGAAATATATAATCAACAGTTGATATGACAGGGGCGCGTTCGAATGTTGAATGTTTCTGCGTAAAGCACAATTAAAGCATGATACTTGACTTTTACATTTTAGAGCTTAATTTTCTAAAATCACCAGTAGTATATAGACTGCAATATATTGTGAACATATTCACTGCAAGAGGCATATGAAGCTTCCTCGAGGTGCATCGCGATGGGTCCCCAATAAGAGCAGGCAATCAATTGATTTGATTAAAAAATAGGCAATTTCATCAATTTCGATGACAATAAAAATATGGGAGTGTGAAACATTCGTTGATCATCATTCAATCTCGGGCAACGTAGGGTAACCCTGCTAGTTTTAATTATAAATGTTTAGGTAAGTTTTAGAACAATGAGAAAATCTCCTTTCCCATCAGTAATCATTAGGGCTGTTACAACAGAATATTCTTTTCATTCGTTTGACTCTCAGGTATATATCTTACACAGTAAGACACACTTAATCAACCGAGAACCACATCCGTCTAAATAAAAACATATAATATATTAACGTGTATGTACCCAAGAGTCAAAACAATGAAAAGAATATGCTGTTGTCACAGCCCTAGTGATAATGCATGAAAATTAAAAAATGACAATTTTTTTATTGACCTATCCTAATTCTATTAACATGGAATTACAACTTATTTCATTCTATGTTTCAATATTAGATTCTAAAATACCGTATATATAGTAATCTGAAAATACCAAAAAATTGCCCACGGCTTTTCTAAATTTGCATATTCATTTCATAAACAGCTTTTAATAAATTATGTAATATACAATTTTAATTTCCATTGTCATATTTTCTAATATTAAACGGAATAATTATAGATCATAAAACATATGTTGCCGTATGCTTAGAACAGATATTACATTTCGATCTAAGCAAAATAATAATGGCGACCCCCCCCCGGATTTTATCTATTGTATTATCTTTTAATAGTAGGGTAGTGTGGTACGGATTTTGTGTGATAAGAACATTCTCCCAGGAATGATCTCCCCCGTTTTTATGGGGTGGGAGTAATCATTTGAGGTATTACATCGTTCTTTTTTTTTGGGGGGGGGTGATAATGTAATAACTGCTATGTTGTCACACTCACAGGCATTACTTTCTTTTATTATGAGATCTTCCCAGGTATTACCTC
>NC_136497.1:82615615-82653115 GCF_053919585.1 Euprymna scolopes | reverse complement strand
CGTGTTATTTCTATGATACATATACAAAGGCGTTCCGAAAGTAATGCCTATTATTTTTTATTCCTTCCGAATGGATCAGAGAGGGGGAGTTGCAAATTTCATTGTTAGTATGACTGAACTTATGCATTTATAACCTGAAAGTTCAATATCTCTCTTGCAGATATTGACAGGGTGGGCCTCTAAGAAAGCAACCCCGGTCATAGACGTGTGCCAGAAGCAAAGATGCATCATTGAATTTCCGACAAAAGTGCATTGAGGATGGTGGTTACTGTGCAGAAAAACAAATTCTGGACCACTAAAGGTCGCTCATTTTATTGATACCACTCCCGTCTTTTTAGCTCTTTAACTGTTTTAGTTAAAAAAGTAGGTGCCTTTAGATTTAGAACGACACTCATTTCGTGAAAAAAAATGTGCTGCAGTTTACTTTAATTTTCTAAGAATTAAGAAATAGTAAATGAAATTCATTGCTATATGATACTTCAAGTATATATTAAGTTGAGTTTACGATATATTACAAGTAAGAATTGTTAAATATTATTACCAGGAACAAAAACATTGAAAATAAATTAAATCTACTCTTACTTGTTAGGTATTTATTACCCAAGTTATCATCTACAGAAATCATACATTTATGTAAAATACAGTTTTTTTTTTAGTTATTCATTGAATGAGTCTCATTGCAGTTTCTGTTTTCATCGATTGAGCTCTTGGGCACTGCCATTGTATTCCGTAAGCGATCACGAAAATATACAATTTCTTGGTTCTTTAACTTCTTTATGATTATATCTCTTCGGAGTGACATTGCTTGCAAAACATAGTTGTCACTAAAGTAAGGACTTTTTTCTAGAAATTTTATAACCGTCTCCATAGACTTTTCTGTATCATCCCATGATATTGCTTCATCAGAGTGTTCTTGGTTATTTACATTAGGGTCAAGATAATGGGAGCTGTCGCTATTTTCATCACCATTACTGCCTTCAGGATATTGATCAGTAGTTTCCTCATCTTGTTGCACCACATTTCAACATCATTTACATTAAGTGATTTAAGAAAAGCGTGGTTGGTCGGTAACCGTTTGGTTTCAAGATTTTTTCTGGACCAGATGTATTCTCTGATTTTAGAGTTGCAAGCCATTGTGATGGGTTGTTTTACACTATTTTAAATATAGCAATCTGAAAAAAAAATACTGTTAGTGTAATTTCATTATCAATAGCTAATCCACATTAATTACATAGTACCAATATTAACATTTCTGCGCAATATCTGACTAAACCATGTAAACAGTTTTACTGCAACGCCGCATCAAATATGCTAATACAATTTCAATGACGTGACAGTTCAAGTTTAGAGAAAGTCCAGGTTTAGAAGAAGTTCAAATGAGAGCAAGTCCAAATGAGAGCAAGTCCAAATGAGAGGAAGTTCAAATTAATGGAGTTTTACTGTATAGAAAATTTTGATTTTCTTTATGTAAATATAGTCATATCTTGCTACGATGTGCGGACCGTTTCAAACATTATTGATTTCATCAGGCAAGAAAAAATTTGAAAATTAAAAAAGTTGAAAAACTTGTTTGATTTTAGGAGGAAATATTTTGCTATACCATGCTACACATAGCAAGATATGACTATATTTCCATAAAGAAAACAAAATATATAAATTTGCTCTCTTTGATTGAGCACTATTAATGGCACTTGTTGAAAGTCAATGATTCTAATCTTTTAAATATTTCCAACCTGGAATATATAGTCATTCACATACAGTACTGTTTCTCTATATCACAGCTCATTCGTGTGGCTACACAAGCAACTACCTAAAGCCAGGATTGAAACTCGACCACCTAGGCGACAGTATATATAGAGAGATAGGTAACTGTAATATGTTTTAATAAATGTGAACAATAATTTAAATTATGTGGCTTCAAATATTTTCAACAATTGTCCTGCATTATGTTTTTTGTCATTCAATTTCCCCCCCCCCTTGTTTTATTCCACTTTAAATTTTCGTCTTTCACTTGAAAAAATTTAATATTTTTCCTCCATTTTCCTTACAAATTTGTTTCAATCAATATTTTTGTTCTCTTTCTTATTCGTATTATTTGGATTCATCGGACTACTGTTCTCATCTTGAGCGTGATTTTCACAACGTATCAGTCGATGTAACCTCCGATCTTCTTCAGGTGTATCTTTTCGAACTCGGGAATGTTTTTGCCGAACTCGGGGATTTGGACGGAATTCTTAGCAAAACCCTTTATTTACTTCACGGGGGTAGCGTGCTCTTGTTCCGTCAGCCATAATTCGCAATTGTATTTTTCGGTCGCCCACACTAAGGATTGAACCTTCAACGTTGTGAAAATCACAATCAAGATGAGAACAGTAGCGCAATGAATCCAAATAATACGAATAGGCAATCCTTATATCAAAAATTCAGAAACCTTTTTTTTTCTTAGTTGATTCGTATTTCCTCGTTATCATCATTTCCGCCTTTCTCATCATTTACGTCTTGATTTTCTTTCAATTTTTAATCTTCTTCAGTTTATTATGCCGTTTTATTCTACCAACAAAACTTTCTTCCTGTAATTATCAGTATATGTTGAATTTTACAGAAATAATTTTTTTTATTCAATATTTCCTTCAATTTTTTTTCCACTTGATGACAAAGACAAATGTGTATATATTGTCATGTCTGTAGACAAATAAAACACAGGTTTTCAAACATTTCTATCAACTATCATTGGCTCCAAACATTTGTATCATCTGTACTTTAAAATAACATGTATTCGTTGGTTCCAAGCATTTTGTATGTTCCTTATTTGGACATTTGCATATATATCCTGTCCTGTAAAACACACATCTTCATTGATTTAAAACATTTTTCTTGCTTGTCCTTTTGAAAAAAAAAAGCATGTATTCATCGGCTTTAAAGACTATTATCCCTTAACAAAAAAAAAAAAAAAAGAAATGTCTTCATCGTCTTCAGTTGGTTTCCAGTTGAAATGAATTTCTTGTCTTGATGAGCCGTTCCACTTAATTTAACAAATTTACTGAATTTCCATTACTAACAATTACTATATTGTTCAATTGACTACTGTACATTCTTTAACCCTTATTCTCGAGTGGCTTCTGGGCTTGATAAGTGGTGATGCCTATGTAAAAAAAAGATGGAAAATGGAGGATATACATCCGATCTGTTGTAAAGATTGGTGGAAAAATTCTACCACTCCAGAAAGTACCTGACCCCCCCCTCCCCGATGCAATCCTCTGCCCACATAACTTAAATATGTCCAACAATGGATTATAGCTGCTACATCTGTGAAGTTGCAGCTCAGAGTATCCTGCCACGATATAGTACAAAACTGATTTCGCAATATAGTGAGAGATCATTTCTTCTGTTTTATTTAGCAAATAAGCGTAACCTTGTCTGGTACTACAACTCCAGTGGAACTTGTTTTTTTTTTTTACAAAAGAGTTACCACTTATCGAGACCTGAAGGCCGCTCGAAGATAAGAATGGATGTAAGGTGGTAGTGTAGTAATCGATAATAGACGGTTCAACAATAATTTGTTTATATTAAACTTGCAGGCTACCATACTGTAGTCAGCAGGGAAGCAGGCCAGCAAAACAGTGTTCCACGATCGGGCAGTTGTAGAAAAGAAAGCTTTGTTTGTGGTATCTGTATCTAGATTTAGGTACAAATAGAGAGTGGGAGGGATTGTTGATAGTGGTTGTAGCTAGTTGAGTGCTTTTTGTGAAAGTTTGGCAAGGATGCCATATAAAATGGAGCTCAGATGTGCACTTATCATGAAAATAACAATTGAGCAGAGTCAGGCTCGCAACGTCTCGCAAGGTCTATTCTTGCAGGGAAGAAAAAAGGGCATCACCCATTAGGTTTTGAAACCGGTTTTAGAATAGTATAAAAGCAGGATAGGGCGTGCCGAGCAGCTCCTGCACAGATATGGTAACAGTGCTCCATTTTAGGATGTAGTTGACTCTTATACACATAGAGGATTGCATTGACAGTGAGATACTTACTGGAGAAGTAGAATGATCCAACCATTTTTCCAACAATCTTGACAACAGATTTGATGTATGTGTTCCGTTTCAGATCAGGAGTGAAGGTCAGACTCAGAAGCTTGTGAAGACATGATGCTTCCCCAAAACGAGAGCCATTCATTTCAATTGGGGCAAGATAAGGGGTCAGAATGATTATGATGAAAAAAGAGAAGCTTAGTTTTAGCTGGATTAAAATTTACCAGTCACCTTTTTCCCCATTGCACAACGTGCCCAAGACTGGAAGTAAAAACATTTAAAGAGAAAATTTACACTCCCCAAAAGTCCCAAATTAAGACCTCAGCAGTGGCTTCGGTTTTGTGTCATGCCTGAGATGCTTCTGCGTAGAAAGATTTTGAGTAGTTGATGAGGTTTCCAAATAAAAAAAGGCAGAGAGAAAAGACAGAAAGCGCTGGAAAAAATGGATATCACAGCGATGGAGAGGAACACCTTATCTAAGGGTGTTTGAGGCAATAAGGTTTTGTACCCGGGACAAGGATATGTTAAGCATTTGCTATATTCATATGAGGGAGTAAGTGGGTAGCTCTAATAAAAGTTATTATTTCTTTTTAGAAAAAACTCTAAAATTATTATACCCAATACTTTTAATGGCCACTATGCATCTCACCCTAACATACACAGGATGATTGGAAAGTAACTCCCTATACAATGTAACCCGGATATAAGAGACTCCCCCACCGTTCTTATATCCGGGGATTCTTATATCCGAGTTATACTATACATGAACACAGGCTCTAATTTGGGATCATAGAAAATCTCTCTTATATCCGTTTTGCTTATATTCTAGTCTCTTATATCTGGGTTACACAGTACTTGGAATTTCTTGCTTAAAAAGAATTCTTACAAGAAATGAATCGGGGGGGGGGTGTAAGGTGTCCTCTTTATTTTTTCCTTTAGTATTTACATTTCATGCGTGATATTTTTATGGAAAAAAAGCTGTTTTCTGTGCGTTTCGAGTTGGTGATATGCGCAGATTTAAAATCCTCTCATTGTATTCATCATCATTCAGATGTCAATATATGCATTTTGTTAAATTTCATCTTCAATTGTGTTTTTAGCCTTGATAAGTGTTGACTCACGAGTAAAAAAAGAAAAAAGAAAATACAAATTTCTTGCGAAATCAGTTGATGCTGTTGCCAGGAATCTTGAGCGGCGAATGCTGACACCCACATTGAATTCTAAATAAAACTCCATGCTATACACTTTCTTATTATATTCATTTATTGTAAGAAATATATTTCCGTAATGAATTACAAGCACTTAATAATAGGATGTTACTTTTCAATTATCCTGTATATATATGCACATACTGCGTACGGCATAATCGCGTTGACGCACCGGTTCTGGTCAGATCACCGAAGTTAAGCAACGTTGAGCCTGGTTAGTACCAGATGGGTGACCGTTTGAGAATTCTAGGTGCTGTATGTGCTCTCCGCTTATCTCGGCATTTGTTTTTAGTCGTCTTGTACACTTCACTTGCCACTGGTATTTAACAATATCGACTCAGGAGAGGTGTGGTTGGAGATTGCGCACCTCCTGTCAATAAGACTTTCACGCGCAGGCACCCCTTCGTGGGTAACAATAGTCTGTTGAAGACTGAAAGAGCCCTTTTTTTTATATGCACATACTAGCAGGGAAACCTGACGTTGCCTGAAATTGAACGAGGATCAACGAATATTTCACGCTTTCAATATTTTTAATGTCATCGAAATCGGCGAAATTGCCCATTTTTCAATCAAATTGATTGATTGCTTTCTCTAGTTGGGGACCCA
Source organism: Euprymna scolopes (assembly GCF_053919585.1). Lineage (NCBI taxonomy): Eukaryota > Metazoa > Mollusca > Cephalopoda > Sepiida > Sepiolidae > Euprymna > Euprymna scolopes. Next base: position 82,647,276 of record NC_136497.1, on the reverse strand, counting down.
CAGTAGTGCACCGGAAGAAGCTTCACATGCCCCCCCCCACAATGACTTGGTCCACAATACACTGTAGTCTATGTTGTTCTGTAGAGAACTTACTGTTGCTTTTATAAACTTATTTTTAATATAATGGATTCAATTAAAGCTTAAAGTGCAAAAGTCAAGTATCATGCTTCAGTTATGATCTAAGCGGAAACATTCGTTTCGAACGTGCCCCTGTTTTATCCAAGAACCAACTGTTGGTTTTATTTGTCATGCCCTTTTGCTTGTACGGTAATAAAACTTCTCAAATCCCCTTGTGATGTTTTGGTCCAAATAAGACTGTTCCTACTTTAATCAGATTTTTTTTATTATTGATTTCCGATACTTATTGGGACATTTCCATACCATGACCTATCTAAGAACACTCCCAGCAGACACATGAAGTACACTTGTGTGAAATTCCCAAAAACATTCGGTCGAGTAGTTTCTGAGTCCAGAGACAAAGTGCCTTATATATATATATATATAACTACTTCATTTACTCACATAAAATTACTTTATACGAAGGTATAAATTTATGCGTAAACTTTTAGTATTTACTTCAAAAGTGCTCAATACGTAGGTAGAGCTAGTTAGTTAGTTATAAAATATATATGGCGCTTAAGCTACACAGAATAATCCGCGTTTCATCCACTCTAGGATTCTTTAGGCTTATGCATAAGCCTGAAGAATCCTAGAGTGGATGATTCGCGGAATATTCAGTGTAGCTTAATCGCTACATATATTTTATAACTAACTAACTATATATATATATATATATATATATATATATATATATATATATATATATATATATATATATATATGTGTGTGTGTGTGTGTGTGTGTACATATATATATGTGTGTGTGTACATATATATATATATATATATATATATATATATATGTGTGTGTGTGTGTGTGTGTGTGTGTGTGTGTGTGTGTGTGTGTGGAACTCTCCCGTCGATTTCAACATATGAGCTTCCGTCACAACACCTAACTTGCTCGGAAATCCATACAGATGATTTGTTTAGAGTTGTAAAGGCTTTCTGTAGAACCAACCACACTTTTTGGTAATACTGCTAACCTCCGTCGGTGCAAATGACTGCCACAGAACAGAGCATACAGTAGAGAGCAGGTTTTTACATAAGAGTAGTAGTCATCTGTACTGATAAAGTTTAGCAGTAATACCAAAAAGGGTGGTTGGTTCAACACAAAGCCTTCACACCTATAAACAAATAACCTACCTACACACACACACACACACACACACACACACACACACACACACATATATATATATATTTATATATATATACAATGTATGTATATATATATTTATATGTGGGAGTGTGGGTGTGCGCGTATCTAAATGTGGGTATGGTTAGAAAGTCAGTTGAAGTGATTTATATTAATGAATCTGTAAGGTTTTTATTGAGTTAAAATTATATGCAAGGTGCTACAGAATTCCTATAAAGGTGTGGCTTGGTTTGTTACAAATAAAAGAACATCCAATCAAACATCAGCTGAAATGCAAGACTGTAAAATGCGGAAACAGAAAGAGAAATATATATCACAGGTAAATAAAATAAAAATGGTTTTCCTGAAAAAAAATTCAGATTTTCCTTTCTAATCAGAAGAGAAAGAGAGAGAGAGAGAGAGAGAGAGAGAGAGACAGAGACAGAGACAGAGAGAGACAGAGAGAGAGAGAGAGAGAGAGAGAGAAAGAGAAATAATAATTTTCAAACAAAAGGACACCATTTATACACACACACACACACACACACACACACACACACACACACACACACACATATATATATATATATATATATATATATATATATGTGTGTGTGTCTGTGTGTCTGTGTGTGTGGGTGTGTGTGCATGTGTGTGTGTGTATGTGTGGATATACGTACACATATACCTACTTAAGCTTACACACGCGCATATATATGTACATAACATATATATGTTTTGTATATATATATATATATATATATATATATATACACATACATAGGCATGTATATAAAGATAAACATACAAATATATACACCTCCCCCTCATATATATATATATATATATATATATATATATATATATATATATGTTTTTCTTTTTCGAATCCTTCATGATAAATAAAAATGGCATGTCATCCCAAATGAAAATTTCCAAACACTGTGGTTATAATATGTTTCTTTAATTTCATTACGTTTCTTTCTCGTGAGTAGAAACAAGAAAAAAAGGTCACCAGAAAAAAGAATAAAAACATCCATTTCCATAAAAAAAAAAACAAGATTCTAAAAGGTAATACATACGTGCATTATTTTCCGACAAAGAAAAACACCGGCATTAATTAGAAAATGCTCAAATAAGAGGTTTATTTCGTTTGTATTTTACGGTCCCTTCATTTTTTGGAGGGAAGGAAGGGGGAGTAATTTGTTCCGTTCTTCAGCTATTCCCTGTTTCTTTTAATCAATCTTCTTTTCGAATGTACTGATTATGAACGAACCTAAAGTCGTGACTTCTTTCGATAACCTTCCATTTTTATTTTTTTACAACAAATCAAATATTTACACACACACACACACACACACACACACACACATATATATGCATACATACATACATATATATATATATATATATATATATATATATATATATACAAGGTTAAAGATATTAAAGAGCGATAACCAATGAATTTAACGAGGTTATTAAGAGTGCTCAATAAATAAAAGACCAATGTATATACTTATTTAGTTAAACAAATTTACATGTTTAATGGTCGGTTAAAACCAGAAATCGTCGTCAGGCGACTTAATAAATCGTTTCTTTCAACAGAGCAAACCAATCCTCAAGCATATATATATATATATATATATATATATATATATATATATATATATATATATATATATATATATATATATATATATATATATATATATACAGTGATGATCATATTTATTGGCACGGTAAAATAAAAGTTAAATTTTGTCTAATAAATTCTAAAAAAGGGATTAAATTAAAGAAAATAACAAAGTATATTATGTATTTTTAACTGGCCTTTCCGATGCAGCAATCGGATTTTAGAAAAAATAAATAACAAAGGAACAACAAACATAATTGGAAAAAACCCTTGTTCAAAATTATTGGCACAATTTATTTAATAATCAATTGTATAGCCTTTTGCCTTGATTACCTTCCTCAGTCGCTTTTCATAGTTTACAACCAAGTTGTTGCACTCTTCAGTAGTAATTTTAGCCCACTCTTCCTGACAATAATCCTCCAATTGAATAAGATTCTTAGGCTTCCTTTGCATTACCCTCAATTTTAATGTTCTCCATAGATTTTCAATTGGATTAAGGTCTGGGCTTTGTGATGGCCACTCCAAAACATTAATATGATTGTCCTCAAGCCATTTCTTAGTCAGTTTAGCCGAATGCTTTGGGTCATTATCTTGCATGAACCACCAACGACGACCAAGTGAGAGCTCTTTAGCAGAGTCTTTCAGGTTTTCATCCAATATTTTAACATAATCTTCCTTTTTCATGCTACCTGTGACCTTAACAAGTCGCCCTGGTCCAGAGGCAGCAAAGGATCCCCAAAACATCAAACTGCCTCCACCGTGCTTCACTGTGGGTATGGTGTTCTTAGGCAGGAAAGCTTCGCCAGATTTTCTGTAAATATAAGACACTTTATTATGGCCAAATAACTCTATTTTCGTTTCGTCAGTCCATAGAACACGTTTCCAGAATGCAACATCTTTATCAATATGACGTTTTGCAAAGGCTAGCCTTGCTTTCAGGTGCATAGGCTTCAATAAGGGAGTCTTTCTCGGACGACATGCTTTTAAACCAGCTCTCTTCAAAACTCTACCAACTGTATGTCGAGATACATTCACTCCAGAGGTGCTCTGTTCATCAACAATCTCCCCAACAGAGATCCTTGGGTTTTGTTTTAGTTGTCGAACAATTTTCCGTTCATCTCTTGGGGAAAGAATCCTTTTTCTCCCTCTACCCTCTAAACTCATAACGTGGCCTTGCGATTTGAACTTGTTTATTATGGCTCTAACAGTGGATTTGGGAAGGTTTAGCTTCTTTGAAATCTTATCATAGCCCTCCCCATTGGTATGGCATGCTACAACAAACTTCCTGACGTCTTCGCTGTGTTCCTTAGTTTTAACCATGGCGATTGAAAATTATAATTTAGTCACTTATAATAGTTTAAATAAATCGCTATCTAAAAATTATCTGAAAAAAATTATTCACTGAATTAGCGTTAAACAAGCATAATATGGCTATAAAAAAGTTCAGAAAGCACGTAAACCGGAAATTGATTGATATTATACTGATACTAAAAGAAAAACAAAGCCGCGCCAATAATTTTGAACAAGGGTTTTTTGCAATTATGTTTGTTGTTCCTTTGTTATTTATTTTTTCTAAAATCCGATTGCTGCATCGGAAAGGCCAGTTAAAAATACATAATATACTTTGTTATTTTCTTTAATTTAATCCCTTTTTTAGAATTTATTAGACAAAATTTAACTTTTATTTTACCGTGCCAATAAATATGATCATCACTATATATATATATATATATATATATATATATATATATATATATATATATATATATATATGTATATATACATGTATATATATACATATATAGATATAGATATAGATATATATCTATGCATCTATGTAGCTATATATTTATCTCTCTATCTTTCCCTCTCTGTTCTCTCTCTCAGTCCCCCCTCTCTCTCTCTCTCTCTCTTTATATATATATATATATATATATATACATATTTATATATAGGGAGTTAAAAATTAGAATAGAATCGATTCTTTAAAAGACTCATTGCGATAATGCAAAACTCAACAAATTTCTTTGGATGACATATAGAATATCAATAAAACAAAATTAAAACAATATAAAAATATATCTTAGTATATATATATGTTTATTCGTTTATTGAATAAGGGTGATATATCAATTTGGGGTGTAGGATAAGTAAAACTCTTTATACCATGGTATTTCGAAGCCTAATGCTTCTCCTCAGAAGGGGAGAGTAAATGCTAGGTAAAATAATAGAAATGCGGCGTCTAGCGATATCCACATTCGGGGCGGAATAATTGTGCAATTAGAGGAGAATGGTAATATATTGAAACAGTTTTGTGAGGAAATGGGGAAACTAAAGTGATCTCTGTGATAGAGGAGGAAAAAATTAAGGTAGGTGTATACCACGTATCTCATGGTAGATTCAGTATGTGTGTATTTATGCAAGTCTATATTCTCGGGAAGAATATAAGAGAAGAGATTGAAAGAGGATTATTTAATCGTATGTATTTATGGGTTATAGCTATGAAAAGAGTTTACTTGAAATTGGGGACTTATGCTTTGTCCATATATATTAGTAAGGCTATTGGAATTACAACTTTGTATTTAAATGAAGTATAAATTATTAGAAATGATGATTATAATAAAAGGTAAAGGTAAAATGATTAATTATTAAAAGATAAAATATAAAATATTTAAATGAATAAGATAGAGAATGAAAATACAAATGAATTAAGGGATAAAAAAATATAAAATAGTATAAAATTATAAAAAGATAATAAAGGTTTAAGAAGTACAAAATTATCTATAATATAAATAGCAAAACATTGTTTAAATGTATGTATGTATGTATGTATGTATGTATGTATGTATGTATGCATGTCTAAAACTTTCCACAGAGGTGATGGATTTTCACGAAATTGGTATCACTTTGAAGCGCGACTCTTCGGACGACAACTATCGAAAACTTTGCTAAAAACATTAGTTCTTTCACCTTCAACAGGGCACTATTATATAGGGAGAGGTACCTAAAAATCGTTCCTTTATGACAATTTATCCAAACACACATGCGCAAAAAACGCTCTCTCTTGAATTGGTTTAAATGTACAAAAAACGACCTAACTTCGCCAGCGTGATCATAGACCAGTCGTTATAGTGTCAGCGTCGTTATCTTAAGATTGCACGTTTAAGCCTAGATATCATATATATATATATATATATATATATATATATATATATATATATATATATTTATTTATTTTTAAAGTTTTAATATTGCCATTTTTACGTTCGTTTTTTTTTTTTTTAATTTTTTAACATCACGTTTGCTGTTTTTTGGGTTTTGTTTTGCCGAGTTTTTAAAGGAGTTTTAACATTTAAACAGGACTATTTATGCCATTTCTTTTTCGTTCAATTATTCTTCACTTTGCATCACGTTCGCTGTTTTTTTTTTGGATTAAAAAACAAAGTTATAATATTTAAACAGGGTTATTACATTCGCTTGTTCTTTATTTTCCATTTTGTTTTGATTTATCTCCCTCACAACTCACCACAACCGGGCAACACCGGGTATCCTCGCTAGTTAAATATAAAAGAATAAAAAATAAATATAAAAGGTATGTATAAAAAAAGTGAAAAATAAAATAAAAATACGAGGATAAAAGAAAAATTACAACGAGAGAAAGTTCTTAGCTAGCAGTAGAGTAGACATCTTTAGTTTAAACAAATAAGAGTTTGCTTGTTGGAGACGGCTTCTTAACAATGAACGAATAAATCTATATACATTAGTATATATTTTTATATCGTCGTTTACTTATTTTAATGATAATCTCTCCCTTTCTCTCTCTCTCTCATATATATATATATATATATATATATATATATATATATATATATCACACACATACATACATACATATATATATATATATATATATATATATATAGTAATTATATAGAAGTAACTAAAACAAAGAGTTGTGCCACAATTACATAATTTCAACATTTTTGCATGCATTTATACACACCCAAGCATTGTATATGTATAGACAATTTTTAACACAAAATTTATGTATTACATTCCGGTAATGTTCATGTATTAATTAAACCAGAATCAATATTAATTGACCCAGTTAATTAAGCTCAAAGTTTACTAGTATTATTAATCGAGCATATATATTATAATTTCGCAATAACCAAGACAAAAATATATATTATAACATGTTTATTATGCGATTGATTTCTTCAGTGTTACAATCGTTTAATAACCATTTGGACAAGCTTAAACATTATTTCGTTAAAAGATATTCCAAAATAACTAATCATCAGACACAAAATACAAGTATAATACATAAATAAAAATATACAATTTCTTATTTCACTAATACAAGCAGCGAACTCACCTCTACTTTCTTCATTTTATCGATGAACATCTATCTATCTATCTGTCTATATATATATATATATATATTTCTCTCTCTCTCTCTCTCTCTCTCTCTCTCTCTATATATATATATATATATATATATATATATATATATGTGTGTGTGTGTGTGTGTGTGTGTGTGTGTGTGTGTGTGTGCGTGTGTGTAGGTAGATAGATAATTCCAGGTTAATATTTTCCAGAGGTAAACCAACCAATGAAGGTTTTACGAGGTTAATGCAAGAGTGCTCAATAGCAAAGTAGGCCAAGATATAGTTTTTATTTAGGAGTACAGGAAATTGTAGGAGTACAGAAAATTTTAGGAGTACATAAATTATTCTCATAATAAAAAGAAAAAGTAACTGCATATAAATAAATATGGTACGACTTTTTTTGGATCGAATTGATTTTCTTGTTAGCGTTTGGTTTTCATGATTGGGTTTTGGAACCAGGTACTTACACAGAGTAGAAGCCACATGAATGTTTCCAACATCCACGGCGAAAGTGGTTCTATGAAAGTGACTGAATTTGAACTCAAGTCGTCAGTCAAAGTCGGTATCAATTTCAGCACCTCCACGTCTCGTTTATAATTAATCATTTATTGTAGTTTATGTCTTTTGGCATTAGACAACTCAAAAAGGTTGATATGCCGCCAAGGACAACAATACTAGAAAATCAAATCCAAATCAACAATTAATCACTTATCGCTATGATTTTGTGTGTCATCAATAGATGCATAAGCCTAATGATCCACAACTCACGATTTTCTTTAATCGCTTCATTATTTTTTGAAACGCACGCACACACACACATGCACATACACACGCGCACACACACATATATATAATAATTTTTTTAATACCTAAAGACACTAGTGTTTCACCCTTTTGTGAATCATCAGTGCAAGGAGTCAAAATTACTGCCGGTCTGGAGATTCAAACCAGGCCAAGAAGCTGTCTGACTTTCTTAGCAAGGAGCAGACCGCTCAGCCAACGTGAACCGCGGTGAGAATATAGTTGAAATTAACATTTATGTAAAATTGTAAATGTCATTCAAGAAGGCCGAGAGTGATCATGTGATTTTAACATCACGATCTGCGCATCTCTCTCTCCCCCTCTCTCTCCCCCTCTCTCTCTCTCCCTCTCTATCTATCTATTATCTCACGATACTACTAGACTTTGTTTGATTGTTATCAATCTGTAGGATTCCAATATCCACGATGATGCGGGTAGAACCTTGTTTTGTATTTTCTTTGTGTATTTTTTTTTTGTCTGACTGAGAAAGACCAAGATTATTAAAGAACGTGGAGGTTGAGCTCGTAATAAAATCTCGGTATCCGACTTTGATAGAAAATTTTCCAGACATTTCTGATAATTCTTCTCGTAGATCTTCATATCTTTCAACTTATCTATGTGGTCAGTCAAAATTTTCCTCAAATGGACCGTTAATTCAACGAAGAAAAACTTTTTTCAGTGTAACGTCCGTGCAGCCATCAATGTCGATTTCTACACACACACACACACACACACACACACACACACACACACACACATATATATATATATCGTACATATTCTAAGAAAAAATTAAGAGTACAGGAACGCTTAGGAGTACAGACAGTCTCCTTATACAAGAACCTTTTTTTTACCAATTAATTCCGCTGTTGGTTTTGTTTTTCATGAATATTTTTAGAATCAGGTATTTACAGGCTGAACCATGTTAAAGTGCTACCGTGGAACTGACAGGGTTTGAACTCTGTATGCTCAGAATTTCAGTCCAGATTAGTATTCACCTCTCGTTTTCAGGTAATTCATATGGTGAATCTAAATACTATCTCAATAAATGTGATGGTTTAAGTTTTTTTTTCTTGTGTGGAAGGACCTCACAATCAAACAATAGTTCTCAACAACGAGGTAATTCTACTCCTGGCGGTATTTCAAGCATTCAAGGAGTGGAGAGGTAATTAGAAACACAAACTGAAAAACGTAGTGTGTATCACCTCATCGCTATTATTGAAAGGGCAGTTCTCTCTATTAGCGGTTGTATTATAAACGGTTGATCTCAACTGTGTTCTATCCTTAACAGTCTATGAGGTTGTAATCAGGCGAAATGTGCAGATGGGACGTAGATGAAGTCACGAATATTCATAGACAGCCAATTCTATGTTTTTCTTAAAGTGTAATCTGGAGCTGAGTTTAACTATCCATGTATAAGTAATCTCACAGCCAACATTTCAACTCAACATTTGAATACAAGACAGAAACTCAGTATAAACATCTGCATTGTATCCAAGTCTCTTTTCGAAAATGTGTGGTATCATCACATGGTTTTCACTGGAGAGACATGCAAATACCATAATAGTTAGAAGGAATTCGGACGTCATTGTTATGTGCATCGTGTAACTGATGCCGAGAAGAAGCATATCATTCTCTATTTGACTTAGCCTTAGACATGTGGATACGTTTCCCACCAGTGCAGGCCAGTATCCGCTAGTATCTGCCAGTACCCGCAAGTAATAGCCTCAAACCCGCATTAATCGCCAGTAAGCACCACTGATAATAATTACAGTCAGTGGCTTCTGCGAGCTGCCACTGCCAGACTATGCCGGACAGTGAAAGCCAGATGATTTTATTTGGACCACGGAAGCCAGTACCTGCTATTACCTAGTGGTGGCAGTGGCCCCCACTAACAATAGTAGTTTTATTTGTTTTCAGGGAGGGGGATCTTTCCGAATATTTTCTGGCTTCGTATCATACTTTCTCCGGGCTATACCGATACACGTATCCTGCAATATATATATATATATATATATATATATATATATATATATATATATATATATATATATATATATATATATATATTAGTGTTCGCGTCTATATGTCTGGTGTATGCACATGTAATAATAAAGATTATATATGTATTGGATCCAAATGTATGCGTGTGTGTGTGTCTCCCTCTCTCTCTCTCTCCCTCTCTCTATTTGCACGTGTGAACTTTATATATATATATATATATATATATATATATATATGATCATTATACTACACATAACCATGTATATTCATGGTTGGATGAAATTCTCGCATTGTTTTATCTATTTTTTTTTATCAAGTATTGAACGTGTTAGAAATTAGAAATAATTGAAGTAGGTGTCCTTGTGGTTGTGACAGCGGCGAAGGGGTGAGATGGGCGCGGCATTGTTGTTAGTTGTGGAGGGAGTGATAGTCGAGTTAAGGTAGGCAGCGACGGTGGTGTTATGGAAGTCAACCACCACCAGCACCACCAGTAAATGTGATGAACTAGAAAAGGAGACAACAACCGGCACAGTTAATCAAATGAATTAAGAAATGCAAGAAGGTTAAAAATAACTAGCAAAGGACAATAAATGAAGGAGAAGGGAAAGAATTAATGGTAGAAAAGGTAATAAGCGAAGATGATGAAAGGTTCATCGCTTGTGTGTGTGTGTGTGTGTGTGAGTGTGTGCGTGTGTGTGTGAGAGAGAGAAAGAGAGAGAGAGAGAGAGAGGGGGGGAGTGGGGGATAGGGGGATGGGAGTAAATTGTTCTTAAGGAAATCGACCAGAAAATGAAATAAAAAACCTTTCAACTTACTTGTGTTTGCAGTTTCTTGATCAAGCATAAACATTAACGAACGACAAAGATCACCCACAGATACACACGTGTGTGTGTGTATGCTTATGCATATATATATGTATAAATATAAATAGACGCATACATATAAACACACTCATATATATATATATATATATATATATATATATATATATATATGATTATTTTTATTTCATCATAGTTATCTTTGTTTTCATGCATAAGAATGCCAATATAATTATCTATATGTAAGGATACACAGACACATATAGAGAGAGACACACACACACAAACACACACGCACATGTATTATCTATCTATCTATCTTTATATATATATATATATATACATATATACATACATACATCGATTCGATATACCCTTTAAGGTTCCAATACTTTGCTCATTTAGACCCTGTCTATTACATCCTATAGCATAGAGAATGTATATATATATATATATATATATATATATATATATATATATATATATATATATATATATATACTAACTGTACCCCGGCCACGCGTTGCTGTGGCTCAGTTTGTTAAAATGGAACGCATTCTTCAAGAAAAATTGCATTTTGTTCGTTTATTTACCTTTATTATTTTTTGTAATTTTTTTATTAATAAAAGTTGTTGTTCCCCCCCCCCCCAAATACTTTTTTACCATAAATTTGATGAAATTTTTTTTACCATAAATTTGTGAAAGTTTTTTTTTTCAGGAAAACTTTCACTTTTTTAAAAGAAATTTGGCAGTAAACGTTTCTTTTTGAAAACGGAATTTTTATAAAAAGAACAGATGAATTATTCATATGAACATTGTAAATAGTTAGATGAAACTAGAGAAAATTTTGATTTTTTTTCAAGAGATTGTACAAATTATTTTTTTTCAACAGATGTTAAGAAAAACAGAAAACATACTTCCATCATTAATTATGCAAAAAAAAAAATAAAATAAAGTGGAAAACTTTCTGTTTGCTAAAAAATAAATACGGTAAACTTCGCTGAAATGTTAGCATATGCTTAGATCGTATTTTACACTAAACTACGGAGGTTGGAATGCCCCCCCCCTTAAAATGTACTTGGAATAATCGATATTATAGCGAGATTTAAGAATGGTTAGCCGAAAAATAGGCGAAAAACAAATAAAATAATCCATAAATAATTGTTACCAAAGGCAATAAATGCTACTTTTTTACTTACATGAATGAGTTTATTTGATGTTTTAAAGTATTTTCAAGCGCTTTTCTTTATTTTTTAATCCAATATTGCGGGTGTGTGGGTGCGAAATATCTCCAGATTTTCTAGAATTCCCCGCTATATTGCAAACGAAATCTCCAGGTCTACCGGGAGAACTGCTAAATTGGAAACACTGGTCACATGACGGCAAGCGGTGATAAATAATTGTCCATAAATAATAAAAAAAAAATAGTCTATCGGTACAAAGAAAACCACCTATTTATTATAGAAAAATTAAATATAATGTTATAATTAAAAAGAGATATAAAAACACGCATGGATACAGTAAACATATTATACCAAAATGTCGAAGCAATCATTTATTTAGTTATTTAGACTATTAAGTACGAACGAACCAAGGGTTACATATATATATATATATATATATATATATATATATATATATATATATATATATATATTCTATTTATATACTTAAATAAATATATATTCTATATATATATATATTCATATATATACGCATATATATAAATTCTATATAACCCATATACAAACATGTGGAGATTATATATATATATATATATATATATATATATATATATATATATATATATATATAAATATATATATATGCCTGTATGATCTCAAAAATCCAGAATTGCCACCATTCTTCTGTCTTCTTCGTTCCATTAGAGTAGATGGTTTCCCTTTCCCTCCAAATGTGATCAGCCATATCTGACTTTTCAACATCTCCATACTCTCTCTCTCTTTCTCTCTCTCTCTATCTCTCTCTCTATGTACAGATATTCTATGTACATATATATATGTGCATATCTACATATGCATATATATATCTGAATAGACAAACACACACACACACCCATATATATATATAGGGGCGTAAAAATTTTATCGAACAAAGGATCTGTTTTAAAACTAGTTTAGTTGTTTAAGGGAGACATTTTATTTATATATATATATATAAATACATATGTGTACACATATATATGCACATATATATATACATATATATGCATACCTATATGTGTGATCGTTTATGTATATTCATGTTTATTTAATTTATTTATTTGTTTATTCTCTATTGTTTTTGTTAGTTTTAAACCTATTTTGTATCGCTATCCAAGAGTAAATTTTATTTTGTGAACACAGTTATTTGCTATTTCTCTTCTACAGTTTAATAGATTTTGGGGTTCTTTGAAGGACAGTATAGCAAATTTTTCATGAAGGCATAATTTACATGGGTCGTCTAAATGCCTACACGTGGTAGCTTGTCTTATTATTTTCCATTCGACTATCGGCGAATGTCCGCTTTCTTTGAGTTCCCAGTATTTATTCGCTAGTGTTTATATATATATATATATATATATATATATATATATATATATATATATATATATATATATATATATATATATTGCAAAGGTTTTTTTTAAATTCTTTATTTCCATACTTTTTGGACCAGGCGCGAATGCAGACCGCAAAATTTTAATGAACCACCGTTCTTCCAGATCAAACATACATATTCCTGTGTCTCGATATATCTTCTATCATTATATTTAATCAGTTTTATCGCATATAGTAGCCTATTCGTGACCACACACACACACACACACACACACACACATCCACACACACACACACACACACACACACATACACACACACAAATACAATCAGCTTTATATTATAGATTTGGAATTGGAATTTGGATATTTGGGAATTCTAGGCGCTTTATGTGCTTTCCTCTTATCTCAGCATTGTTTCCAGTCGCCCTGAACCTCAACTTGCCACTGGTATTCAACAATGTCGACGCTGGAGAGATGTGGCTGGAGATTGTGCAACTCTTGCCAGTAAAAATTTAACGCGCAGATACCATTACAGTGGGTATCCATTATTTGTCAAGACTGAAAGGAAGCCATTATATATATATATATATATATATATATATATATATATATATATATATATATATATATATGAGCACACTCATCAGAAAATTTTGTCTCAATTACTCGGCGTCTATTAAGAATTGATTTACGAATGTTAAGTGAGAATATTGATGGTCGCTTTACAAAGATAGAATATTCATCTTTTCGATTATTTTTGTTCTTTTCTTTTTTCTCATTTCTTGTATTTCGAAGGAATTTGAATCACCTGAAACCCGAATATAAAGCCATTACCGGGGTGAGTCATCACGCCTTCAATGTTTTTATAAGTGACTAAGTCCCCATAAATGAGATTTGTCTTTTTTCTTTCTCATTACTTACGCTGTTTGTGATTCCTTAAGATGTTGACTCCATGCAAAATGTTTCTTTCTTTTATTTATTTTTCCATCACAGTTTTCGTACGTTGTCTTCAAAATTGTTAAACCTTTTCGCTGTCTTCCGGTTGGATCGTTTGCAAACGATACGTTTTATACTTTGACTGGGTATTTTTAAACATCTAAATATTAATTTACTTTTCTGTACGTCCGGCGCCACAAAAAAAAAAAACAAAAAAAAAACAACATCATTGCAAGCATATAAAGGACGAATTTCCTCCCTTTATAGTCGCTCCTTATCAGTTAAAAATCATTACAACTATTTCCCCTATAAAAATCTTCAAAACAACAACAACGAAAAAAAAACAGGACAATATGCTTACGGTTTCAAATTGGTCATTTTACTTTATAATTAAAAAAGTAATGTTGACAAGAGACTGTCAGCTTTTTTTATCATAAATTATTTCTAAATTAAAAAATGTGCAGGTGAATAATGTATAATTTATATTAAACATTATTCAGAAAAAAAGAAAACAATTGTGTATTGAATTTTCATTGGTAAAATGCAAATTATTAAAAGGAATTTTTTTTAGCTTTAAATGGTTACAAAAGGATTTATTAAAAAAATTGTTTGAATTCGTCATTATTTAAGTTATTTTACATATTATTCATTTTATTTATAACTTGTTAAAAAATGGCAACTACCTTAGAATTTCCACGGGTTTTGCTAGTAGATATTATTATTTTAGCATGTGCTTTCACATATTTAAAAAAAAATCGTTTATCCTGTCATTTCTTATCTCTCGCTGGGAGCAGGAGACCTTGTGCATTACACATTTCCATATTTTTGGTACTACAGAATTGAAAAGTTTATTCTATATTTTATTCCCAGTGCTAATCAAGATAGGTAAGCGATTGAAGGGAGGTAACTCGTAATATGCTCGGGTTGTAAAAATGTAAAAATATATCTAAAAGCGGAAAGTAAACATTCTTTTCAAAAGTTGGAAAGTTTCCTCATTAATCTTTTGCAAAGAGAAAAAGCTGTGTTAAAAATATTTCTTCTTGTTTATTGAAAAAAAGCTGAAATGCTAAAATATTTGAAATAGAGAGGAATGATCCTCCAAAAATGATCTTGCTTTTAAGGCTTTGCTCCTTTTTTTTTAAATAATTAAATTTCAACATAGGATCTATGCTACTCGAATAGTTACCATATTACTAAATGACAATCTTGGTTTGGTTTGGTTGGGTCTGATTTGGTTTTGTTTTGTTTTGTTTGGTTTGGTTTGATTTACTTTGGTTTTGTTTGATTTAGTTTGGGTCGGTTTGATTTAGTTTGGTTTGATTTGTATGATTTAGTTTGGTTTGATTTAGTGTGATTTAATTTGGTTTAGTTTGATTAAGCTTATTCTGGTTTGGTTTGATTTACTTTGGTTTAATTTACCGCGGTTGGGTTGTGCATGATTTAGCTTGGTTTGGTCTTATTTCGATTGGCTTGATTAAGGTTTGTTTAGTTTAACGGAGTTTGGTTTAATTTGATTTGGTTTAGTTTGATTTCGTTTGGATTGGGTTGATTTACTGTGGGCTGGCTTAATTTGGTTTGGTTTGATTTGATTTGTTTTTTGATTTAGTTTGATTTTTTATTTGGTTGAGTTTGGTTTGGTTTGATTTGGTTTGGTAAATTAAATTATTTTGATTTGATTTAGGTTGGTTTGGTTTTATTTTGTTTGGTTGTATATGATCAGTTTTGTTTGGTTTGATTTAGTTTGGATTGGTTTGATTAAGTTTTGTTTTGTTTGATTCTGATTGGCTTGGTTTGATTTAGTTTGGTTTGATTTAATTTGGTTTGATTTGATTAGGTTTGGTTGTGATTGATTTAGCTAAGTTTTGTTTGATTTATTTTTGTTTGGTTTGATGAAGTTTGGTTTGGTTTATTTTATATGATTTGATTTGTTTTGTTTTTGATTTGGTTAGGTTTGTTTTTTTAATTCGTTTAGTTTGGTTTGTTTTGGTTTGGTTGGGAAATTCGATTTGTTATGGTTTAATTTAGTTTGGTTTGTATTTGATTAAGTTTGGTTGTGATTGATTTAGTTGGGTTTGGTTTTATTTCTTTTGTCTTGATTTAGTGTTGTTTATTCTAATGTTGCTTGGTTTGATTTAATTTTGTTTAGTTTGTATTTCGTTTGGCTTGGTTTAATTTACTTTGTGTTGGCTTAATTTGGTTTGATTTGATTTGTTTTTTATTTGGTTGAGTTTAGTTTGGTCTGATTTGGTTTGGTAAATTTTATTTGTTTTAGATTGATTTAGTTTGGTTTAATTTTATTTACTTTGGTTGTGCTTGATTTAGTTTGGTTTGGTTTGGCTTGATTTAGATTTGATTAATTTGATTTAGTTTAGGTATGTTTTGTTTGATTTTGTTTGATTTGATTTAGTTTGGTTTGGTTTAGTTTGAACTGGTTTTGTTTAGTTTGATATGGTTTGGTATGATTTAGTTTGGCTTGATTTGATAAGGTTTGATTGTGCTTGATTTAGTTAAGTTTGGTTTGATTTAGTTTTGTTTGATTTGATTAAGTTTGGTTTGATTTGATTTGGTTTGGTTTAGTTTGATTTCGTTTGGCTTGGTTTGATTTAGTTTCGTTTGGTCTAATTTGATTTGATTTAGTTTGTTTTTGATTTGGTTAAATTTATTTTTTATTTCATTGAGTTTGCTTTGTTTTGATTTGGTTGGGTAAATTCGATTTGTTTTGGTTTGATTTAGTTTGTGTTTGATTTGATTTGATTTGGCTTTATTTAGTTTTCTTTAGTTTTATTTGATTTTTTGTTTCGTTTGATTTAGTTTGGCTTTGTTTCATATAGTTTGGTTCGGTTTAATTTAGTTTGGTTTGATTTAGTTAGGTTTGTCATTTATTTGGGGTTTTATGTAAATTTGATTGGTTTTAGTTTGGTTTGACTTGATTTTGTTGTGCATGATTTAGTTTGGTTTTATTTGATTTAATTTGGCTTGATTTAGTTTTGTTTAGTCTGATTTAATTTGGGTTGATTTGGTTTAGTTTTGTTTCGTTTTGTTTGATTTGGTTTGGGTTGTTACAATTGTTGATCCGGTTTTGTAGAACTATTTTTCTGACGCCAGGTCATATTTATTTTAACCAGAAATTTTAAACAACTACTTCCAGACTTCCAGGCATGAATGAAGAAAGATGTCCTCTCTCCTACCTCTATCCACTGGACAACCGAATGATGATATCTCTGCTTGAAGACATGCATTTTATATATTGCTCTGTTCATCTATTGAACTGTCATATATAAGTTTGAAATAAAATTTACATCAGGTTGGCATCTGTATATTTAAATATTATTTTAATTTGATTTATTATGCTTAAGTTTGAAATTATGCTTGCGCATTTTTATTATGTCCATCTACCGCTTCAAAGAAGTCAGTTTTTTCGTTCGTTGATCTAGCTTAAGTTTGAAAAGGCTATTTGTGTTGATCTGTCATGCTTAGATTTGAAATGCCACCAGGAGCTCAATTGCGCTTCTGTCTTTAATCTAATTCTTGTAAGACATTTACTGCAATAACTTTTTTTAATGACAAAGAAGCAGTAAGTGGGGCAGATTACACCGACACTGCTTCCATGCAAACTGCAAAATGATCATCTTCAAATTCAATGCCAACAAATATTTGTCATAATCCGTCCACATAAGTAATAAAACTTTCATTTTAAAACTTTTTGAAATATACATCATCATTCACCTGACAATTCATCTATCTCATTAACCCTAAGCGCCCAGTGAATCTTGGCCTCGATTGTTATCTGTCGTCTCAAAATATTTTTCACCATTTAATTGATAATCAATCTATCTCATTAACCTTGATCCTTTGGTTTTGGGACGTGATATCTCGTTGTTTATATATATATATATATATATATATATATATATATATATATATATATATATATATATATATATATATAAGCGAAAATGTGTGTATGTATGTATGTTTGTATGTGTGTTTGTGTGTCCGCTAAAAACTTTCGACAGACACAACAAAAATTCACAAATTGGTCTCATATTGAAGCTCCATCCTTCGCTCGAAAATATCGAAAAATTGGCTAAAAACGTTCATTTTTTCCACCCCGAAATCGACAGTTTTCGACAGGGGGGGGGGGGTCAACAAAAACGGTCCTCTTGTGACGACAACCGGTTCTACGTATGCTTCAGATGACGTCATGACCTGATTTACTTTCAATAGTTAAAGAACTGACTAAAGTTCATATACGTCGCGTTGGTTCTGTCGGTTGGTTCGTTATATAAATGTTTTGGGTTCGAATCGTGGTGTGAGATGTTTTTTTTTGTTTTTTTTTCGATTTTTTAAATTTAAATATTGAACCAGTGTTATTTAAGCCATTTTTCACGTAACGTTCGTTTTTCTGTTTTTTTTTTTTTTTTTTTTTTACTTTGCTTATTCTTAGCGACACCCAAAAACACCCGGGTACCCACCGATTTTTTAAATTTTAATATCGAAACTGGCTTATTTAAGCCATTTCTCACGCGATTTTTTTGTTTTAACGTTCGTTTTTCTGTTTTCTTTTTTGTTTTTTCGATTTTTACATATAACATCGTCCGATTGCCTTACGTTAGATTTTTTTGTGTTTTTTTTCTGATGTTTTGATTACCCCCCCCCCCGCTTAAGTTTTTCCGTTCGTTTTTATGTTTTCTTTTTTTACTTCGCTTATAACAAACAAACCTGGTCATTGACATCATTTGCTGAATAGCTTTTGCTTACGTCGTCGTCGTCGTCGTCGTCGTCGTCGTCGTCGTCGTTGTCGTCGTAACGCTCTACGACTTCCGTGGGGGCACCTGTCAATTTGGTTCTTACTTAAATAAATTCAAACATCTTTCAGTAACTCATTCTGGCTGGCCGAACGGTTCATATTTTTTTGCCATTTTATTTTCAAACTTCGCCTCGGGGCTTCGGGTTCGATTCTACCTTCCCGGTTTCTTTTTTATTTAACAGCACACATAAACGTATATATATATATATATATATATATATATATATATATATATATATATATATATATATATGTGTGTGTGTGTGTGTGTGTGTGTGTGTGTGTTAGTATGTTGTTTTTATTTTACGGCATATCAACCCTTTTCAGGTTATTTAATGCCGAATCCAGTTATTTTGAAGAAACACCTTTTTAATAGAGTATATTTGTTTTTTTTTTCTATTTAACCCATAGTTGAGACTCTAACAGGTACTACCAGTCTGGGTCAGAGTGGACCTGGGAGAGATGGCAATTAAAGGGTGGCTCTACACTCCCCAAAGCCTGAAAGCTGGGGCCTCACCATCGGATATAGTTTAAGGTCATATCCAGGACCTGTGTGTGTGTGAGTATATATATATATATATATATATATATATATATATATATATATATATATATATATATATATATATATATATATATAATTTCTCGAATGCTGAACAGAACAGTTTCGCAGCACTTGTATGTTATCTCATATAGACAGATTAAAATCAAAATATAACGATACTAACCTTGTTTCAAATATATTTATTATAATTTTGATAAAACTCTATTTCATGATTTTTGTCCTAAACATGTTCAAAATTTAAAGTTTAAGCTTAAGTGGTCTAAGAAATACATGGGAAATCAGAAAATGTATTGCTTAATCGATGTCTAATGGCTAGGGATTATAACCCTAAACTATTTTAAAAAAATTTGAAATAACTTTTAACTATTGCTTACTAAATATTGCTAAAATCTTACAAAAATCAGAGGTATCTGAATTTTTACGAAGATATTACATCGTCTTAAATTTAAATAAATATATCCTACATGAAGAGCTTTCACGCTTGCAGCAGTTTTTCAAAATTCATTATGATCGGTTAATTAGTTTATAAATTGTGTACGTACAGATATATAAACCTGTAGATATATCCAATTTAAGACGAATACAGATAAAATAACTTTGTAAAGCCAAGAGCTCAAGAGCTTAAAGTTTTATAAGTGAACATTAAATTAAGAAAATTAAAAAGAAAACTAGCTCAGATGGATAGGTTTGCTAGTTTTGCAAATGACGAACATTGAAAGGAGGATAATTTTCACTTTTCATCAAATATTAAATACTAAATGATAGTTTATGATAGAAAAGAAATTGAACTAGTAAAACATAAACCGGTTTTTGTTTTTGTTTTAATTAAAGCTTATTTCCTGCATTGTAATTGAATGTTTCCTCTGATATAATTAATGTCAAGCGTATTCAATTAAGTAAAAAATTATTAAATTGCGTGGATGGATTTATTTCCGCTATATTTTTTGTTCCTTCTTCTTTCTCTTTTTATTTTTTATTTTAATTGTGTTTTCTTTGTCTTAATTTTACTGCTCATAATTTGAAAATTGCCAAACGATGAAGTAATTTTTATCCACAAGGGGAGAAGCCATATCATTGTACATTTGTTCGTTTATTGTAATTGTTTTAACTTGTTAGTTTTTCGTTTTTATTCATTTAATGAAGTCACACAATCACATTTAATTTATATTTGTTTTTTGAAATGGGCGGGAATTCAAGGCGGGGGGGGATGAATTATTCTTTGTTTATTGTTTAATAACTCAATGTTCAAATGAAATTAAATTGTTATTTATTTTGTAATTTATTTTATATCAAGAAAATAGATGAATCGAAAGAAAATATGCCTTTTGGACGAAAGTATAAAAAACACGTTTATTTTTTGTGTCGTAAAGAAAAAGTATTTTTCTTTTATATTTATTTTTGAAAAAAAAAACAGCAAAGATAAAATAATTCGGAAATTTTGTGCAAAAAAGAAACAAAAAATCAACAACATAGTCCTTCAGTTCTTGTGAACGAAATAGAGTAAACCCCAGACATTCTTCAGTTATAATTTTTGAATTAATTTCCCTGTCATAAATATAGTTGATAACCTCCCAAAATTATTTGTGATGTATATTTGCCTTTCATTAATTCACTCTGTAACCAAATGTTTAAAGAAAGCTCCCACAAATAAAAAAAAAACTTTTATGAGAAAAAATGCATTTTAAAATAGATTATGAAAAATAAATGAATGGCATATTTCTGTACAATTAGTTAGTTTTGGCGAGTTTCTATTGTAGGACCTGAAAAATGACAAGAAATTATATGTTTTATTCAAACAACATTTTAATATCAGCATTTATAAGCTCAAATATGAAACGTATTATTGGATTAAGTAAAATCAAACTTAAGTTTTAGAAGAAAAATAGCTCTGCAGGAATATTTAAAAAAATAGACGAACTATTTTAAAAATACTTTTAGTTTTGGGGAAATTTTATTTTTTAATTTCATTAATCTTTAAAATATTATACATTTCAATTTACTTAATTTAAAATAATATTTTGTAAAGTTATTATATTTAAGTTAATTTTTTGGAAAATTTTATTTTGTTAGTTTTATTAATTTTAAAAAATATTATACATCTAAATTTACTTAGTTTTACATTATATTTTGTAAAGTTATTATATTTAAGTTAATTTTTTGGAAAATTTTATTTTCTTAGTTATATTAATTTTAAAAATATTATACATCTAAATTTACTTGGTTTTAAATTATATTTTGTAAATTAATTATATTTAAGTTAATGTTTTGGAAAATTTTATTTTGTTAGTTTTATTTATCTTTAAAATATTATACATCTGAATTTACTTAGTTTAAATTATATTTTGTAAATTTTTCAAATTTAAGTTAATCTTTTAGAAAATTTTATTTTGTTAGTTTTATTAATTTTAAAAGTATTATACATCTAAATTTACTTAGTTTTAAATTATATTTTGTAAATTTATTATATTTAAGTTAATTCATCAAAAAGAAATTTTTTTCGAGGATCAACCCATTATTTTAATAAAAATTTTAATATTAACAGTGGTTATAATATTTTTTCTATGATAAATAGTCGTTTTTAAATCCTGATTAAAAAAAACATATTAGAGAATATAATAGAAAAATATATAGATTTAATAAAAAACAATTTTTCAACTCGGTAAAAACTTATATCAGTTATTATTCCGTCCATTATCATTTTCACACTATTATTTTAAGTTTCATTTTTTTCTAAGATCTTACAAAAATCTTAGATTCACAAAATGTATTTTTAAGCAGAAAAATTGAAATGAACTTTCTGATTTTCCATATATTTATTAGAACGCTTAAGCTTAACCATTTAATTTTGGGCATGTTTAGGACAAAAATCATAAAATGGAGTTTTCAAAATTATAATAAATATTTTGGATACAATGTTAGTATCATAATATTTTGATTTTAATCTGTGTATAACTGATAACATACAAGTGCTGCGAAACCGTTCTGTTCAGCATTCGAGAAATCAATATATATATATATATATATATATATATATATATATATATGTATGTCTCTATATATATATTTATATATATATATAAATATATATATATAAATATATATATATATATATATATTTATATATTTATATATATATATATATATAGCCCCCTAAGTAATCCAATTTACAATATTCCCACTACTTATGTTTACTATGCAATAATCATTGACTAATGTATACCCATTAACTCTTATCCTCGAGTGACCTCCGGGCCTTGATAAGTGGTGATTCCTGTGTACAAAAATACAGAAAGAAAGAACATAAAGCGGAAGACCAGTATCCGCATTAAGCTGATCTGCAATTTTACTTGTTGCTGGCTATCTTGATCTTGCGTGTTGCTGGATCTCAACATTTTGAACAGAGAGAGAGAGGGAGAGAGAGAGAGAGAGAGAGAGAGAGAGTTAGATGTCGTACAAAGCTAAGACTCTGTAACATCATCTGTGTATAGATACTCTCTCAGGAATTTGTCTATAAAAATGGTCCTGTGGCGATGGAAGTCATTTTTGGGCTCATGTACCTTAAGTGTCTGAGGGAGTGGCACTCGTCTGACAAGCCGTTGCAATCATCATATACGTACACCCCACCCTTCCACACACATATATATATATATATATATATATATATGTATACTTTCAATTTATTTTTGCATAAATATTTAGATACCGCTACACATTTATGAGCATGGTTTTAGTTAGTTACATCTAGTCGACCGAAACATACACATGAATGTGTTACGATACCTTAATGTTTATGTAAAAATAAGGTATTTTATTTGTATCAACTTTAAGAATAAATCACTTCTTAGGAACGAACTGGATTCGAACTTTGAACACCACATCGTCAGTTTTTGTCGTTAACCACTTAGTCACCGGCAACTTCCAACTCTTAGGAATTATATTTAGCGAGATTAATTATCTGTGTAAAAGTATACATTACAAATTATCATATTTACTTTATTAGCAATGATTATTTGAAGGTTTATTAACTTCTTAATATTGGTTTAGGATATCGCAAGACAAAGTAAATTAGAAAATCATTTTTCCTGGAATGAATTATATTTTCAAATAATCTAGCAAATCGAAAGAAAACCTATTTTGGGTATCATATTTTATAAAATTAAGTCATTTTTTATCAAGATACTAACCTCACCCGATCAAAAAATACGCTAAATATATTTTAAATCACATAAATTTCGTATTTATTATTATAGAGCCAATTCTCTATTAAATATTATATTGTACCTATATACAATTTCAAAATTAAAAAAAAATGACTTGGGCGCCATCAGCTATAATGGAAACCGAAACATTTAATGTACAAGCCGTGTTCTCTACCGGTTTAGCTATCGCTAAACAGATAAGAAAGTTTTAACATCAACCCACTTAAAGCTACCTTTTGAATTTTTGCATGCGCAAAAGAAATAGATATATGTCATCAAATTGTAATGGACATTTTCTATTTCAACTTACCGACATATTTTTGTATACGTTATTCAACCAGCTAAACAAAACTGTTACTCGTCATAAACCATCCTTGATGTATGATTAATATTTCCTGTTAATTTCAGTATTATACGACCAGTAGTTTAAGAGTTTATCGGTTAAATATTTTCACACAGACACACACATATCTACTGATTTGATTATATAGATAGATATTTTTAAGAATTAAGTTTTTAAGAATGATTAACAATTGAAAGTAATTTTAGAACCAAACAAAAATAAGTAAATTCAAAATAATTGTTATTGAAATTAATTGACTTTTCCAATTTTATTTTCTACCCCCCCCCCTCAACAAAAAAAATTGTTATGTTACACTGCTCCTGGGAAATACTAATAAATCATTTTGGTAAAATCCTAATTTGTGAAATTAATATTAATTTAATTATATTTGAAAAGAATGTATCATTTACATTAATAATTTTAAATGAAAATAATCATAGTTAAATAACTCTAAATTGGAATAACACATTTTTTCAATAATAATTTTAAAATGTGAAAAATTATGTAAAAGGATACTTTGTTTAGAAAAAAGATAATTTTTATAATTTCTAAAATTAGAATATATTCATATAAACATAACCTTGTTTAAATCAGAAAATAATCATCAATAAAACAAAACTGCCCTGGCAAAAATGAATTAAAAACAAGAATTTTAAAATCAGAAATTAAACTGGCCTGAAATAAATTATTTTAAATTATAATTTTTAAATCAGAAAATAATTATATAAAAAAACTAAACTACCATGGCATAAACTAATTTTAAATTATAATTTTTAGATCAGAAAATAATCATGTTAAAATTTTATTGCCTTGAAAAAATAAATTATTTTCATTATAATTTTTGAATCAGAAAATAATCGTATTAAAAATATACTGCCATTGCAAAATTAATTTAAAATTATAATTTTTAAATCAGAAAATAATTATACTTATACTTGCCTGGATTAATTATAATTATACTTCCCTGGATTAAATTAATTTAAAATTGTAATTTTTAAATCAGAAAATAATGATACTTATATTAAACTTCCCTGGATTAAATTAATTTAAAATTGTAATTTTTAAATCAGAAAATAATTATACTTATATTAAACTGTCGTGGAATAAATTAATTTAAAATTGTAATTTTTAAATCAGAAAATATTTTTATTTGTATTAAACTGCTGTGGAATAAATTAATTTCAAATTATAATTTTTAAATTAGAAAATAAATATACATAAATTAAACTGCCGTGAAGTAAATTAATTTAAAATTGTAATTTTTAAATCAGAAAATAATTATATTTGTATTAAACTGCTCTGGAATAAATTCATTTAAAATTATAATTTTTAATCACAACATAATCATATTAAAATTAAACTAGGAATAATTTAATTTAAATTATAAGTTTGACATCAGAAAATAATCATATTAAAAATACACTGCTCTAAAATAACCTTATTTAAATTATAATTTTTAAATAAAAAAATAATCATATTAAAATTAAACAGTCCTGCAATAACTTAATTTGAAATTAATTAAAATGTCATGATATCCTTTCTTTGTTTCAACCCTAAATTTCTTTATATATGTCCCGTAAAAAGAATTAATCTTTAAAATATTTTAAATGTATGTATGAATAGCAAAACTATTTTTAACTAGTTTTTAACTAGTTTTTTTTCTAATGACTTTTCCTCTGAGATGAGTCTATGTGTTTGTTTATAATATCAGGGTAGATGATATTTGGATTGCCTGAGAAAAGTCACTTCTGATTTTTATTTAGTTTAAAATATGCAAACAAAGAAATGATTTGTGTCAATTTTAAGTGGTACGTCTTCTTTTATCGTAAGTTGAACTTATTATAAGAACAAAATTAAAATAAAATTCTGAGGTATACCCGGGCTTGAATAAGGGGTGATTCGATCTGGAGTTGAATGCTCTACAACTGAACTATATCTCTAGATGACGATAAATCTGTTTTTTGTTTTTTTTAAGAAAAAATAATTTGCTAAGATTTTATTATTTCCCTTGGTCGGTATAACGTAAAATATTACAAGTAGAAAGTCTTCTTTTTAATCTATAATGGATAAAGACTATTTTTATGATCGGATCCTTTCAATTTTCGATACTTAGTGGATAAATTTCTGTACAAAACATATCGAAGAACACTGTCAGACATATAAATTACTCTTGTGTGTATTTGTGTGTGAGAGTTTCTTTCCTCATGGAAAGAAACTCTCTCACACACAAAGTAACTTTTATAAATAATACATACATATATATATATATATATATATATATATATATATATATATATATATATATATATATATATAGGGTAAAGTCTCATTACCGTTGGGTCCCGATTTCGAATCTCGCTAGATACAGCCTCTCTGATGAGTCATAGACGACGAAACACGTGTCAGTGGATAATTACATTTTAAGAATAATATATATATACCGCGCCCCATGCGGGGGTACCAAATTGGTTAAAAGGGAAAATTATTCCCAACTCACATTTAGGTAAAAATGCACTTTCGTAAATAATTGAATTCATTCAAAACATATCGCTAAAACAAAAACAAAACAACATCTAAATAAATCGCGATATATCCGGACAGTCGGCGAGATGGTCCAGGGGTAAGGGTTTAGGCTCATTACCGTGGGGTCTCGATTTCGAATCTCGCTAGATACAGCCACTCTGATGAGTCGTAGACGACGAAACACGTGTCAGTGGATAATTGCATTTTAAAATAATATATATATATATATACGCACACAAATGTACACACGCACAATACATATATATATATATATATATATATATATATATATATATATATATATATATATATGTGTGTGTGTGCGTGTATTAAGCGTGAGAAATGTAAAATTATCAAGCAAGTTTTCATAGGAGGAAACATGAAATCAAGTTTATATGTACGATCGTTTCGGAAACGATATCCTTTTATTCATTCGATATTTATAAATAAAACCATCTAAAAATATCATCTCCTCATCAGCATAAATGAAAGGGGAGGAAGAGAAGACACAAATTTTAACCAGCTTATTGAAGTAAATATAGTTAAAAAATTAAAAAAAACATATCATTATCAAAGAAGGTTGGCACACCAATAGGCCTCCTTACTGTTAAAAAAAAAAAAAGGAAACACTCCCTTACGAAAGTTTACAAAATATATTTATGTTTCCTCCTATGAAATCTTGATTGATAATTTTTCATCTCTCATCCTTTCTATTTATTTAGCTCTAGGTAATTACACCTATTGAGCTTTTCATAATTGCAATATTTAGAGCACAGGACTTTTAAATATATTTTGCTAAACTTTGCTTATTTAGGCGCTGTCTATTTATAATATATATATATATATATATATATATATATATATATATATATATATATATATATATATATATATAATGTTTTTTTCGATTATTATTATTCTTACTATAATTTTATTTAAAATTATTAAAATTATTATTTTTTTGATCCCCCGACAAAAGGAGGGTGGACCTGTAAATTCACCCTTGTCCGTTCGTCCGTTCGTCTGTTCGTCTCTGCGCACTTTTCTCAATAACTACGCCTTAAACATTAAACATGCAACAGAACAGATGTTCCGCCTCGAATTAACTTAGTCAACATACTGGCTAATTCGAGTTGGGGGGCAGACCCACACACGCTAAGGACAACATCATTAGCCCTATGTTACTCCACGGCTGAATATGGCGCTGCAGTATGGTCTCGCTCAGCCCATGCTCACCACATTGACGCAGATCTCCACAAAGCTTGCCGGATCATAACTGGAAACTTGAAAAGCACACCTCTACCAGCCCTATACCGATTAAGTGGCATACCACCACCTAAAGTCCGCCGGGATATAATTGCGAGAGTTGAGCGTACTAAACAACTCGAAGACCCCAGACACCCTCTCTATGGCTACTCGGAGGTGGCTAGACGACTTGTGTCCCGGCGAAGCTTTGCCACAGTGGAGGAACTACCAGACACTCCTACATCCTCTTACCGGCTGCAGATGTGGAGAGAGGTAGACCCTCAGTTTACAAATATAGCACTGCCAGAGCCCAGTGAAACCTTACCACCTGGCACACACCTGTCCCGTTCGGAGTGGGTCACTCTGAATAGGGCAAGGGCAAAAGTTGCAAAAACTGGCGACAACCTCCTCATGTGGGGTTACTCTACAACTGCTGAATGCCCCTGTGGTGCCCAAGTTCAGACCATCGAGCACATTTTAACATCTTGCCCACTGGGGCCCAACTGCACGGATGAAGACCTCAGTGTTGGTAATAAAACCGCATTCCGCTGGTTGAAGAGATGGAGCGACAAGATATGATGATCCGGAGGAGTGCCTTGCGGATTAAAATAACTAAAATCGACACTTTTGTGCTTATTAAAAAAATATTGATTCTTGTAAACTTTATAAAACTTTCTGGAAAGTTGTAACTAACTGATTTCTATATAATGTTGTTTGTCTAAACTTCACAACAACTCTTGATTGTGCTCCAAGGGCTCTTTTAGAGCTGATAAAAAAAAAAAAACTCCATTTTTGGGACGGGACTATTTTATGATATTTGTCCAAAATTTTCTGTTTATGTCTATTTAGCATTTTTGCATGTAGTTGAACTCAAATTTAAATATGTTAAGATCTTGAGGACTTTTGGGACTAAATGGTGTAGGACAAATAATGGACTTAGTCATTTCTTTTTTTTGCATGGTGCATAATTCAAATTTACACATGTTAAGGTCTAAAACTGCAGCATTTGCTTATTTTCACCAGGATTTGACGTTCCCTGGGAATTTTTGAGGATAAATGGGGATAGAGGGGGGCAAATACTGAACTAAGTCAGTTTTTTATGCCTCGATCACTGTGCATATTTAAAAATCATATATAAATTAAATCATCATACATATATATATATATATATATATATATATACATATTGATGATTTAATTTCTATATGATTTTTGAATCGATATATATATATGTTATCAGTTTCATTAACAACTATTTATCTAAATTAAAAATTATAAAGTAGTTCTATTTTTAAGAGAATTATTTAATACTGTTCCACAAGAGCATGGTTGGTATTAGGGATTCTGATGAAGGATGTCAACCTTCAGGCCCCTAACTGATACCCCCGCCCCAGTCTAGTTGGCTCCATGCCTGGTGAAGATCTGTCACCAAATCTGGAACCTGGGATAGAATTAATCTGTTTTCATTTGTTCATTTGTACACTTAATAAAGAACATTCTTTCTTTCTTCATCGTCAGATGATGATGATGATGAGACGGGAAGGGGAGACAAATCTTTTCCTTTCGAATTTTCTGTTACATAATGTTTGTCGTGTTGCAGATCACGTGGGTCACTCTCTATCAATATTTTTTTCCGTTTCACTTTGAAGTGTTTATTTCCTATAATTATAAAGAATTCTATCCCCTATTATTATTATTATTATTATTATTATTATTATTATTATTATTATTATTATTATTATTATTCAAAACACTGATTAATGCACTCTGTGATCCTCTCCCGGCAACACAGCATATAAATTTCATATCACAAAATTGCTTTAGATTTTCAAAGCTATTTTTCATATTTTTCTCTTCGTTTATTTTTTCCTCCATTTTTATTGTTTTGTTTTTGTTTTTGTTTTTGTCTGTACGTCAATTACTCAGAAAAAAGGGTGTTTCATGTAATATTTATTTATTTATTTTTTTATTTTGCTGAGGTGGGAGTGAAAAAAGGAGTTGTTAGTGGAGATTACATCCAGCCCACTTCTTTGAATGTTCTGCATGGCATTTAGAGATTCAATTCTGGCAAGGCTGAACAAGACCGCAGTCAATATAACCTTGAATAGGGGATGAAGAGGTCAATGAAAATTAAGAATTTAAGCCACCCACACCCAAATAGACCTTAAAATCATCAATTAAGTGTTTTAAATAAAAGGAAATGATATAATGTGACATTTTTAAGTTGTATGGTGTTGGAGAAGAGTTCTTTTTAAATACTTGGGTAGAAATAGTAATATACAAATGTTTTTATTTTTTATTTTAACTTTAAAAATGATATTAATATTGAGGGGAGGGTTTGATTGTTCTGTTTTATAGCATATCAACCCTTTGCAGGTTATTTAAGGCCGACTCCAGAAATTTTACAAAATCTATGGTTTACCCTCACAATTTAAACACTATGAAAACATTTATAATAAAAACTCATCTTACTACTACCACTGTCAAAAGTCCCCCGTTCCTCCTCTTTCTCTCTCTCTCCCTTTCTCTCTATCTTTCTCTCTTTCTCTCTATCTTTCTCTTTCTTTCTCTTTCTCTCTACCTACCAGTGTTGTCACTAGATGTAGCACCACAAGGAGAAAGCGCACCATTCCTTGTGTAAACCTGTGTATAGTCATCCTGAGGAAATCCAAAGGCTTTGCATATTATGTTATTTTGGATGTTTGGTCAGGGTTTTACTTTAGGCTGAACTAGCACCATCTGAGAGTGTCCTGGCAAACCTTTTTAAAGAAAGGCCCCAAATCCCGAGTATAGTCTGGTAAACATTCAAACTTTCTCGCACGTTTTTTTTTTCAATTTTCTTCTTTTTTTTTGTCAAGCATCGAGCATCTTACCAGATGCCAGATATTCACCTGCTTTTTCAAACACTCCAACCAAGAGATCTTTTTAAGATTCTAAATGCCCCTTTAAGTACAATGGTTTGCGTATTTCTTGCACTTGGTTCATATTGGGTATATTCGCCAGGTAATTTTTGAAATTCTTTTTCATGTCTTTTTTATTTTACTTCAGTTGAGGTTCTCCGAAATCAAGGGGCCCACGACCTGGAGCTTACTTTGAACTCTATATGAGATACATAGATATTCGAATGTTCCATTAAAGTTCTTTATCTCTCAAACACTGAGTTAGTAAAGAAATTGAGAACATAATTTCCCTTTTCCCAATTAACCATTTTTATATGTTGTAGAATATCTTACGTTTTGGTCTTTTGGTCTTACTGGATTCCAGGACGAGCATTTATCTAGTCTGGTGGAGTACCCAGTTTCGTGCTATTACTTGAGGTAACATCACTTGGAGAAGGTGCACCATTCCTCGTAAAAGCTAATGTCTGTTAGCCATAGTGAGAAGATCTTATTTGGGCAGCGAATACTATGTGATTGAGAATATTTAGTCAGAGTTTACTATTAGGAAAAAATATCCTTAAGTCAGGTTGTTCTCACAAACCCTTGTACAGAGAGACCTTAGATACTCGAGGATAGTGTCTAGTAGGCATTCAAGTTCCCTCCTTTTTCATGAGTCCGGTTGCTCTTATAA
>NC_136497.1:82603115-82610615 GCF_053919585.1 Euprymna scolopes | reverse complement strand
GAGAGAGAGAGAGAGAGAGAGAGAGAGAGAGAGAGACTTAGCTGTCGTACAAAGCTAAGACTCTGTAACATCATCTGTGTATAGATACTCCTTTAGGCATTTGTCTATTAAAATGGTCCTGTGGCAATGGAAGTCATTTTTGGGCGCATGGACTAAGTGTCTGAGGGAGTGGCACTCGTCTGACAAGACGTTGGAATCATCATATATATATATATATATATATATATATATATATATATATATATATATATATTGTTTTTCTAAGGAAGTGGATAAGAACAAACGCTGACGAAAATCCCTATTGTTTTAGTTGAAACTAAGATGACCAACTTTCGAAAATATCGCATGTTATTTGTATACACGCACAGATACATTACCGGGCAATACCATGTTGCTGTATTCCGATTGTAAACCCATTGACACAAAGACGGTTCGATTTCATGGTGAACAAGGAAACCAACCTACATTTTGACCTATTACGTCAATGTCCCCAACAACGTTGTCTCTGTCTCTTGTCTCTTTCTCAGTTATTGGTCACAACACCAAAAATCTCGTATGGTATAAAATTGGTTTATATAACAGTACCAAATGAATCCGTTATTTTAAATGTATGCATAATTCGTTTAATGTGCTTTTCGTGCTTACGACTTATATATACTCGCTTGTTGAAAGAGTGATTCAAATAACGAGACGCAAGTTAATAAAAAACTGCCCTTTTTACACTTTAGTTTTGTGGGTTATAGCAGCAAAGAGACGGAGCGAGTATGTGTGAGTGGGTGTGTTATGGCTGACGGCGAGAAGAAAATGCGTCAATACGCCTGTCTCTTCCCTGTCCTCTCTCTCTCTCTCTCTCTCTCTCTCTCTATCTATCTATCTATCTATCTATCTATCTATCTATCTATCTCAGTTCTTTGTTGTGCGTCTATTAATATTGATCAAATTTTATTCTCTGTTTTCACGAACGCAACCACAATATAAAAAAAGATTATAAGTAAGAAACGAATAAAAAACAAATTAGAATAACCGATTATAAAAAGGGAATATCATTGCAAGTAATAATACTATTTAACAGTTAGCTGTAAAAGGGAGAGGAGAAACATATACTGAATAGTAAGAGACTTATTTTTGATTTTGTCTTTTTATTTTTTATATTTAACTGATTTCGCAAATAATAATAATAATAATAATAATAATAATAATAATAATAATAATAATAATAATAATAATAATAATACCATACCTTATAAAGGCTTGTTGCCACCGAAATTTCAATGATGAATAATGGTCATTGCCAGCGAGAAGTTAAGCAAGTGGCTGTTGAAATGCTGCAAATTCATTTGCAAATGTTATCGAAAGAGGTGAATAGCACTTAAAATCTGGGGAGACTTGGTGTCACTCAGCCTCCAGGGAACACCACTGGTTATTGTTAGAGATAAATCTCTGATGATGGCCTGCACGAGAACTCCTTGTTGCTAGAAATAATAATGATAATAATAATAAGAAGAAGAAGAAGAGGAAGAAGAAGAAGAAAAAGAAAAAGAAGAAAAAGAAAAAGAAAAAGAAGAATGATAATATAGAAATTAAAAGATTTATTATTTTTAGTTATGCAAATTTCTTAATGGTTCAGGCGAAGTCCTTAAAAATCAAGGCGTCTCTTCTTAGGAGTTAATGTGTGGTCTCTATATGAGATACACACTCTATCCAGCCTCCTTAACGTCTCAGATGTTTAATCAGTAAATTGGTTAAGAATATTAATTTTCCTTTCTCCAATTGATCAGTTATTGTCCAGTTAAACATGTTATCGTGGATCTTTCTTGTTATCTATTGGTGTTACTTGATACCAGGACAAGGATTCATCAAGTGTGATGAAGTATCCAGCTTAGTGTTATTACTATAGACAGCGTCACTTGCAGAAGATGCACCATTTCTCATAGAAGCCACTGGTGGTTGGTCATATCGAGGAGATCTTATTTGGGCCGCGAATACTATGGTATTTTGAATATTAGGCTGGATTTACTTGTAGGGAAAAAGTATCCTCATGCAAGGTTGTCCAGACGAAACCTTGTACAAAGAGACCTTAGACACTCGAGGACAGTATCTAGTAAACCTTTAAGTTCTTTCTTTAATTTTCTTATCATTTTGCTCAAGCTGGGGATGGAGCACCCTACCGGATGCCAAACATTCACCCACTAACTCAGATATTCCAACCGAACTTTTTAAGATTCTTACCGTCCCTTAAAATGCGATTGTTGGAATTTTTCTTGTACTTGGTTCACATGATTATATTTGTCAGATAGTTTTTGAAATTATTTTTCATGAGCCCAGTTGCTTCTATAGTAACTGGAATGATAGAGATCTTCCCAAGATTCCAATTTCTTTTCATGCCATACATAAGAGCTTCGTATTTAGTTATGTTCTTCCTTTCATCTCTGGTTAACCCTGCATCAGTGGGGGACACTAACTTCTACTAAGGTTGCGTCTTTCTCCTTATTGTCCCATATCACAATGTCAGGTTTTATGGCCCCGTTTTCTAGGTGCGTAGCTGTAGGAATTAGATGGCCATGGTGGATAAGGAATGACTTTGGGTTTTCGTTGTTTACGCATATCCAGATGAAATCAAAGTATATTATATTTAATGGTTGTGGCCCAACGGGTTACGGGTACGTCTAGTAATTGACAAAAAATGTAATCAAAGCACAATGAAGTCTATTTTATTCATTATTTAATCTACTATTATTTAATCTATTGCAAAAAGACATTAGACAGATTAAAGGAAATGGCAAAACAATGGCAAAATCAATTTATTAGGTAAACCGGAAATTTGTTTTCGTTTTAAGACTGATTGTTTAATAGAATGCTCATCATGTTCGATTTCGCGGTTCTTAGTTAATCTTACTATATTACTGCACTGATAATGAAACTCTACTGAGAGTTGGGCAGGCGTGTTAAAACAGTAATGTCGATTATGTTATTACAAAAATGAACGTAAATGATATATAACAATTTTTCTTATTTCTTTTTTAATCCCCCCCAAGAAAAGGGAAATAACTTTCCAACAAACAGGTTTAGATATTTTGCCTTACCGCATATGAATCCTTTTCAGGTTATTTAATTCCGAGTTCAGTAACTTTGGAAAAAAAAAAAAAAAAAAAAAAAGAAAAGAATTTAGGTTTCAAGTCCTTTATATTTTCAACTACTTTATCCACTTTAATTCATTTTCAACTAGTTCATTCATGGTTTATTCATTTTCAACTACTTTATCCACGTTTATTCATTTTCAACTAGTTCATTCATGGTTTATTCATTTTCAACTACTTTATCCACTTTAATTCATTTTCAACTAGTTCATTCATGGTTTATTCATTTTCAACTACTTTATCCACGTTTATTCATTTTCAACTAGTTCATTCATGGTTTATTCATTTTCAACTACTTTATCCACTTTAATTCATTTTCAACTAGTTCATTCATGGTTTATTCATTTTCAACTACTTTATCCACTTTAATTCATTTTCAACTAGTTCATTCATGGTTTATTCATTTTCAACTACTTTATCCACTTTAATTCATTTTCAACTAGTTCATTCATGGTTTATTCATTTTCAACTACTTTATCCACTTTAATTCATTTTCAACTAGTTCATTCATGGTTTATTCATTTTCAACTAGTTCATTCATGGTTTGGGTTGATTATTTTGTTCAACGGCATATCAGCCCTTTTCGTTCTATTTTAACACCGAATCCGGAAATTTTGGAAAAAAAAGTTTTTAAGCTTCTTTATATTAAGTTCTTTATATTTTCAACTGCTTATTCATATAGTTTGGTTTAGTTTGATTTGATTGTTTTGTTTTACGGTATATCACCCCCTTTCGATTTAATCAATACCATTTTCAGTAATATTGAAAAAGAATTTATGCTTCGCATCCTTAATATTTTCAACTATTTATTCATGGAGTTTTGTTTGATTTGATTTGGTTGCTTTGTTGTACGGCATATCAACCCTTTTCAGGTCATTTAATACCGAATCCGGTAATTTTGGAAAAAGGATATTTTATGTTTGAAGTTCTTTATAGTTTCAAATATTTATTCATGGTGTTTGATCTGATTGTCTTGTTGAGGAAAATTGTCCGTTTTGTTTTGTTTTGTTTGCAGAACATGATTGTGTTTGCAAAAGGAAATAAAAAAAAAATCGATGTTTGGTGCATTTCAGGTAAGGAAGCCAGTATTTTCAGACAGCTTAATTTGGTATTACTACGCTAACAAACAAAATAAATTAGTAATTATACATTTTTGGTAATCATAAGTAGAACTTCTTTCAAATAACTTCCCTGCAGACTACCATATGGTCATCTTAAAATGTAATGTAAAAAAATACTTGTCAGAAGTTATTGAACTACATTCATCCTGTTTATTGCTTTCATTATACTCTCTGACCTTCAAGTGTCTTCAATGCATTTTGAACTAAAACAATCGTTTAATTCATTGAGGTAGACTACACATTACTACGGAACTATTTTCCTGTGGATTACAAGATGGTCGTCTTCAAATCTAATCTCAATAAATACTATGGCGGTGCAGAAGGTTTTGCCGATTTAAAATTTCATTTTTAAACTGCGTTTTTTAAAAATTCTTTATTCATAACAACAACGACCTTTGCTATCTATGACTTGATTCCATCTATGACCGACCTTATGAATGACTTGCGTTGTAAAATTATCGAGGTTATGATACAAAATATGCATTTCATTCATATTCATCTTTCTCCCGTGATTTAAATTGTTCTGTAATTCTCAAAATAAGTGATAATCCGATTGAGCTAGGTTAGGAGACTATGTCGGATGGGGCAAGATTTCTTATCTCAATTCATTTGGGAGATATTTGGTCAGTACTGTCTCAACACGAACATTATCATGATGGAAGATGACTCACGAAGAACTATTAATGGCGCTTTAATAATTTGAAAGATAAAGTTATAAATCAATCATGATGATATGTAATAAAATAGACATGAAATAAATTACAATTGTTAAAGATGCTCGGTCTACAAACCGGCAAAAACTTTTGCACCGACCTAATATACAAGCGTGATCGATCGATAAAATTTGGACAATATTTAGTATTGTTTACTTTTATGCAAAGCGGGTAAAAATGAATTGGAAGATTTTTGTGAAAATTCAGATAGCAATAAGAATTAGACGACAATCAATTAACATTCCACAACCTTCGGTTTATTTCGAGTATTTTAAATGGTTTTGAGGGGCACATCCTCCTAATTGAAAATTAAAATATATCCAATCAGCATTTAATTTCATCCATAATAACTAGACACCAATAAAGATTCATTCCATTTTTTTTTTTAATTGCGACCTTTTAAATTCAAGTCTTTAATTTAAGAAAGATTCCAGAATAAAGTTCATAAAATGGATTTCAATGAAATTTAGAAAACAGATTCTGGGTATAAGTATCTGATTTTTCGACTACGACGAACAATTCACCTATAGTATACTTTGCAATACATATTGTTACTTTATTGTGGCGGCCTGTTTTTCTTTGCAACCCTTAACAGGGCTATAACAATATATATATATATATATATATATATATATATATATATATATATATATATATATATATGTGTGTGTGTGTGTTTGTTTGTTTGTGTGTGTGTGTGATGTGTGTGTGTTTGTGTGTGTATATATATGTATGTGTGTATATATATGTACATATATAGTCATCTACATACAGTACTGTTTCGCTGTATAGCAACTGCTTCATATATATATATATATATATATATATATATATATATATATATATATACTTGTTTATTGTTATATAAACATGCTCACATCCCGCTGCTACAAATAGCCACTTGTTTCAATCAAACAACAGATATCATCAGGCAGCGACTTGACTATTCAAAAGTTCAATGAATAATCTTCATTATTCAAAAGTTCAATGAATTATCTTCGTTATTCATTGAACTTTTGAATAGTCAAGTCGCTGCCTGATGATATCTGTTGTTTGATTGAAACAAGTGGCTATTTGTAGCAGCGGGATGTGAGCATGTTTATATAACAATAAACAAGTATTATCAGCTCTATTTATTGAGCACTATCTAACAACCTCGTTGAATTCATTAGTCCATTACTTTTGAATATAAAAAAACCCGAGTATATATATATATATATATATATATATATATATATATATATATATATATATATATATATAATATGACTATATATAGATATATATATAATATGACTAGCAGGCCCCGTTTCTCGGCATTGCCCGAGAAGGTATAAAAGGATGCTAACTAATTGAATTGCGGATTTATTCTTTTCTTATTTTATTGTGTACAAAGTGTTTTTGTTAATATATATGATAATCTGTTTCATAGCAAATAAAAATAAAACATAAACAATTCTTAAAAGAAAAATGATTAAAATTGTATTTTTCCTCCCCAAATTATGAAAAGGTGCAATTTACAAAATTAATACCTTAGTTGCTCAATCAACGTTTATAATTATCGTAAAAAAATTAAACAGAAACATGTAATCGAATTGTGTACGTTATGATTAGTAGTATGTCAACCGACGGCAAACTTTTAATTAAAAAATATGTAAATTTCAATCTCTCTTGCAAAAAGTATTAGAACGTGTTATTTGCAAAATTATAACGTCAATCGTTCAGACAACGTAAACAATTACCGCTGAAAAAAAAAGAACAGTAATTGAACCCGTATGTTTGGGTCTTTGAGCACACGTGAACATTTTTTTCTTATATAAATTCATTAAAGGGGCAATTAAGAAAAATTAATACGTCAGCCGTTCAATTGAAGTTTTCAAATAAGGTTTTCAATATTTTTATCGAAGCGAAACCACATTGAAGTTCACGAAACTGATTCTGAATCTGTTGGAAAATTCAATTTCACAAACTGTGAAACGCATCCGAGCAGCCAGTGAAATTGAAGCAAAGAAAATCGAAACGCAATGGAGTATTCATTAATTCCATGATGAATGAGTATTAACTAACTATTAATAAACCGAAATGATAAAATCAAATAATCAAGGACACGTATAATAATTGACTCTATGAATATTTTGATAACCGAGAAAAGGGGATCACATAAAAATGCTTAAGTAACCTGCGACAATCTGTGAATATGACTTGTTCGTGAGAGTGACCCTAGTCGGAAATGTTGTAGGAATTTACGATATTTACGATAAAATCGACTGATAATATTCGGAAAACGTGCTTCAGGTATTGGAAGGTATTGTGACCATGTTGAATTTATATATAGTGCCTGTGCTAGTCTTGCTATAATGTTTTTTTTTCTTGGGGATATTGTCTCTATTTAATTATTTATAGACAAAACGTTCTGTAGTACATTTGTATATACTTTCGGTATTTACTTGGACAGTGCTCAATACGTGTGTAAGGCTTAGTGGTATTACGAAAATATATATCTAATGCAGGATGCACAAATGCGTTCAT
>NC_136497.1:82580615-82598115 GCF_053919585.1 Euprymna scolopes | reverse complement strand
TACTTATATATATAAGTAATGTAAAGAATGTTAAATGGAAGCTTATTTTATAGCTTACACAATGATATTAGATATAAAATAGATAACAGAACTGAAGAAAATTTTCAAAGGACAATTTCATCCCCACAAATTCAACATTACACCCATTTAGTATCTTCAATTCTTATACGGTATTTCTGTGGTAGCATAATTACTGTTTCGATTATTTTATCGTTGTTATATGAATGCAACAATCCAGCACGTTTTACGTGTTAAAATGTGATGTAATATTTTTGTTTCAATGTGATATAATATTTTTGTTTCAATGTGATATAATATTTTTGTTTCAATGTGATTTAATATTTTTGTTTCAATGTGATGTAATATTTTTGGTTAAATGTGATTTAATATTTTTGTTTCAATGTGATATACTATTTTTGTTTCAATGTGATATAATATTTTGTTTTCAATGTGATTTAATATTTTTGTTTCAATGTGATGTAATATCTTTGTTTTAATGTGATATAATATTTTTGTTTCAATGTGATATAATATTTTTGTTTCAATGTGATATAACATTTTTGTTTCAATGTGATTTAATATTTTTGTTTTAATGTTATATAGTATCTTTTTTAATGTGATATAATATTTTTGTTTCAATGTGATTTAATATGTTTGTTTCAATGTGATTTAATATTTTTGCTTCAATGTGATGTAATATTTTTGTTTCAGTGTGATTTAATATTATTGTTTCAATGTTATGTAATATTTTTGTTTCAACGTGATGTAATATTTTTGCTTCAACGTGATGTAATATTTTTGTTTCAATGTGATGTAATAATTTTCTTTCAATGTGATGTAATATTTTGTGTCAGTATTATTTAATATTCTTGTTTCAATGTTATGTAATATTTTTGCTTCAACGTGATGTAATATTTTTGTTTCAATGTGATATAATATTTTTGTTTCAATGTGAAATACTCTTTTTGTCTCAATGTGATGTAATATTTTTTCTCAATGTGATATAATATTTTTGTTTCCAACTCGATAAAAAAATCACCATTTTACTAAGCTTTTATTGATATCATTATTATTATTATTATTATTATTATTATTAGTAGTAGTAGTAGTAGTAGTAGTCATAGTAGTAGTAGTATATCAATTAATTATTTTTACTTGTTTTCTGCACATGATATAGAATATATATATATGATTTACGATTTACGATAAGATAGAG
Source organism: Euprymna scolopes (assembly GCF_053919585.1). Lineage (NCBI taxonomy): Eukaryota > Metazoa > Mollusca > Cephalopoda > Sepiida > Sepiolidae > Euprymna > Euprymna scolopes. The sequence goes on along the minus strand of NC_136497.1, from coordinate 82,596,899 downwards.
AGAACGAAACGAACACAAGGATAAAATTATATATATATATATATATATATATATATATATATATATATATATATATATATACTTTTATTTGTTCACGCCATCTCTTTGTAATGTTAGTTTTTTTATATATTTATTGTACATTTAAAATGTTATTTATTTTTTAAATTCACAATTAATGTAGAATAGTCATAACGAAAGAAATAATAGAATAATTAACATCAAAGTAAAATAGTGAAATGAAAGTAAAATCGAAAGTAGGAAATTCAAAACAAACGAATTATGCTGCAGTGAAAGTAAATATCACATGAGTATAGTTCAGGTTAAAGGACAATAATGAAAGTGAAACTGACAGTAATCGTAGACTAGTGAAAATTAAAGTGGATGAAGATGAAAATGATTTCAACTAAGAATAGTGAACAAGGAACTAAAAAAAATGATCATTAAAATGAAAGTGATGATAGAATAGTGAAAATGAAAGTAACTCATGAATAGAAATTGATTGACAGTAGAACAGTCACATTTGTAAGTAGCAAGAGTCATTTATAGTAAAACAGGAAAGATACAAAAATAAATAATAAAAATAAGTCATCAAAGAATAGTTTAAATTAAAATACATTAATGAAAGTGAACGTGACAATGATAGTGTTAATAATGTTCAAATATAAGTACAATATATATATATATATATATATATAAATATATATATAAATATATATATATACATATATATATGTGTATATATATATATATATATATATATATATATATATATATATATATATATATATATATGGGACAGTAAGAGTGAAAATGAAGTCACAAGAACTATATATTTGTATATAAAGAATGGTTCATTTATTTAATAGAAGTATACAAACGTTTAGTTGGGAATAGAGGGGACTCTTTATACCAAGGTATTTCGAAGCCTAATGCTTCTCATCAGAAGAGTAGAGAAGATGTTAGGTAACATAAATAATGTACAGCGACATTTGTTTCCTCTTTCTCTCGTTACATTTGTCCTTTAGTCCTTACATTTCATGCGTGATGTTTCCGTTAAAAGAGGAGGAATTGTTGCTTTCTGGTCGGAATTTATGTATCAAACACTTGTCGTTGGCTGTTGTCACATTGAATATTATTTAGTTCCTTGCGTCAAGTAGATTTATACCTTTTCTGGATCGATTTCCATAACAAAATCATAACCAATTTTTTTTTTTTTACCAATTATTATTATTAGATGCACTATTTGTAAGATTAGTTTCTACAATTTTTGAAATTTGGATTGATTATTCGTATTTGGAATTCTTCACACTACTGTTCTCATACTGAGTATTATTTTCATAATGTTGCACTCGATATAACATCCGACCTTCTTCAGATATATCTTATCGAACTCGGGAATCTTTCTATCGAATTTAGGAATCCTTCTATCGTTTCGGAAATATGCATGGAAACTCGTTATTTATCCCACTAAGGAGAAAGGTATTAGCATACTCTCTTTCCGTCTGGCATTATTCAGTAGAATTCGTAGTTGTGCTTTTGGGTGTCGCCTGCACTGAGGATTGAAATTTAAACCTCTAGAGAGTGTCATTTAGAACTGAAATTACTAAGTACTTTATCGATAACGCCTAGAGTCCTTGCGGATTTCCGAGTCCGACAATCACCTTCCTGTATTGGACAACTGTATTCTAAAGAAGGTCGGAGGTTACATCGACCAAAACGTAATGAAAATAATACTCAAGATGAGAGCAGTGACCCACAAAATATCAATAATACAAATGCTAGTATTAGTATTAGTATTGGTATTAGTATTGGTATTAGTATTATTATATTAGAATTAGAATTAGTTTTAGTATATTAGTATTAATAAAAGTATTAGTATTAGAATAAGTATTAGTATTAGAGAAAGTATTAGTATAAATAGACAGTCGATGGAACTGAAGACGAAAGTGACATCATCATCATCATCAGCAGCAGCAGCAAAAGCAGCAGCAGCAAAATAAAAAAAATCACAATGCTATTAAAAATAAAATATATAAGATAAGCAATTAGCTAAATATTTTGTGTGGTTGATGAAATAGATGGCAATAACAATATCAGCATCAGCAACATAAGCAAGATAATCATTATTTTACTAAATTCAAAAGGAAAAAGTTAACGCTATATAGGAAACAGGAAACTCAACAAACTATTAAAACAACGGACATAAAAACAATTAGATAAATATTTCTATTCTATACATAAAACAAACGATAAGGTATTATTATAAAACTAGCGGTGAAGGAGAGGGCCCCACGCTTTTGCCGGCCGTAAAATACGTTTGAATATTTTTAATTCATGCAGATTAGATATTTATTATAACATACCAAATTCTTTATTGAATATATATATATATATATATATATATATATATATATATATATATATATATATATATATATATATAACTGATTTCGAAATTTAAAAAATATGACTTAGGTGCCATCAGCTAGAATCAAAAACAAAACAATTAGCGCTTCAGCCGCGTTCCCTATCGTTTTAACTATCGACAGATGAATAAGAAAGATTCAAAATTAAAACACTTCAAGCTTTGAATGAATTTTCGCATGCGCAAAAGTAATAAAGTATCTCAACAATTTGAACTAAAAGAAGATATATAACCGTGGACTAGCAAAAATTACCTGGGAAAACTCGTCGGCATTCCCCGGCAGAGGCGCCTTAGTTAGTAAGCAATAAACTGACCGAATCCGAAAGAAAGGAGGCAACGGCCTGCGAAGGTGGGCCTCCTGGAACTACACAGAACTAGCAATACACCACCGGCAACAGGGAAAAGGCTATTTGAAGAATCACCCAAGCTCTGTTGGTATTTGTGCAACGTAGTGCACATGAGTGCGTGGGAAATGATTAGCAGCAGCGAAGGATGACTGGCTGTGAAGAGATTAGCAGTAATAGCAGCAGCCGAAACAGGGCATATGCAAATTAGGTAGGAGAAAAAGGAAAAAAAAAGGAGGAAAACATGCACAACGTGCTTGAGGAGAAACGGAAATGGATGTCGAAGGGAATGGACGTGTGAAGTCAAAGACGAAGAATGGGTCGACAGTACGGTCGGAAAAGAGAGAAACGCGTGCCAGACTAAAATGGACACGTGGCAGCGAGAGACTTTTTAAGTGGTGTCGAATGTAAGAGTAATAAAATATTTTGTGAAAAAAAAAAAAAAAACCCTATATTTTTCTTTCTTTCTTTCCTTTTGTTTGTATGTAACGGCAAGAAAATACAACGGCTTAATAATCGCAAAATATTTCAACACTGAGAAGAGTAAGTGGTTATCGAAATCGATGCAATAAATATAGTTAGGGTGAATAGGGTTTTAGAAATTATGGAAGAATGAAGTAGTCTGTCATTAATATATATATATATATATATATATATATATATATATATATATATATATACTCTACACTTTATACGTTACACATCATTGGTTGGAGCAATAACCTCAGCTTATATATATATATATATATATATATATATATATATATATATATATATATATATATATATATATATATATATATGAAGTTTGAAATTGTCAGAATGGTCGCGAAACAATAGTTACGAACAATTAAAATACATTATTGTTGCTATCAATTATTATCTTGATTTTGTGAAAACAATATATATATATATATATATATATATATATATATATGTATATATATATATATAAATATATATATATATATATATATATATATGTATATATATATAAATATATATATAGTTGTTTTATCGTTATTTCCATGGCAAGTTCTCGTCTGAGCTCCAATCTCTTATCCCCCTCGCCAATCTTTCACGAGAAACCCCTGTCTGGCTGAAACTACTGTCAACACTTTCCGCCACTCTTTAGCTGTGCCTAAATCCAAACGTAGATTCCATGACCAGAGCTTCTTTCACAAAACTGAACGACTGTGGAACTCTCTTCCGTTTGACTGTTTCCCACCTGACTGCAATCTGGACGTCTTCAAATCCAAGATAAACAAATTTCTTGACAAACCGCCCCCTTTAGTAAGACACTCTATTAAATCTTCAATGCTAATGATTACTACAATACTATCTCATTGATTACTGTACACGAAATAACCTTTATCCCTGAGTGGCCTCCGGGCCTTGATAAGTGGTGACCCCCATGTAAAAAAACAAATATATATATAATTATATATATATATATGTATATATATATATATATATATATATATATATATATATATATATATATATATATATATATATACAGTTATATACAGCGTGTCCCAAAAGAAGCTGACGGATTTTAAATTTGATTAACTTCCTTAATATTTAAGTTATGCTTACCAATTTTCATGTGTTGATAGATGAGCCTCTCCGTGCATTGTTGAGATATAGTAAGACATCATACTCTATTTATTCTAATTTGATTTACACAACTTAATCTAGGGTATGTTTTTCACAAGGTCTAATTTTAGTTATGAAAAATGATGTTACTCAAAGGTTCACAATTTTCACATTGTTGTGCTCTCTGCAGGGCACATCACTTAATGTTTCAGAGCTTATGAATTTCTTTAACCATCAGCTTCTTTTGGGACACCCTGTATATATATATTCATATGTTTTGTTTAAATTCCTCATAATTTTGTTCTTAGCTAGGTATAAGGTGTCCTACTGGATGTCAACGTTCACCCTCTATTTCATCCATGCCGACCGAGAGATTTTTTAAAGATTCTAACCCTCTCTTTAAGTACAATTTTTTGTATCTCTCTTGCACTTGGCTCGTCGTGTATATTTGCCAGGTATTTTTTTTTTCATGAGTCCGGTTGCTCCTAATAATAGTGATCTTTCTCAGATTCCAGTCTTTTTTCATATCATTCCTAAGATCTTGGTATTTCGATATCTTTTTTTCTCTCAGCTCTGTTTAACCAATCATCATTTGGGGTACGAACTTCTATTAAAATTGGTTCTTTCTCCTTATTGTCACATATTACTATATTGTTTTTTTTATTTTTATTTTTATTTTTTTAACTATTCTTTTAAAAAGTTACAGATTACGTTGTGTGTTTCTCGGATAGAGACTCCAAGATTGTAATCTTCTATTATATAAATCTCACCTGTCTGTTTAAATGTATGTATGTATGTATGTATGTATGTATGTATGTATGTATGTATGTATGTATGTATGCCTAAACTTCCAACAGAGGCAACGGGTTTTCATGAGATCGGTATCATTTTGAATATCGTTCATTTGGATGAAAAATATCGAAGAATTAGCTAAAACCATTAATTTCTTTACCATCAACTGGCCACTTTTCTACAAGGAGGTGTCGCTTTTTTCGCCGATATTTTTGAAAGTCATACTATCTTTTTGATTCATTAGCCTTAATTTCGCCACTTGGCGATGGACGCAACGGCAAAGACGTCACGTTTTTTTAACGTTCTCTCCCTCCTTCGCGGTACGGATTCGAGCCTGCCTGCCTACTACCACTACCACTTTTTTTTGCTCCCCCCCCAAACACCCGGGCAACACTGGGCACCCGACTAGTCTATAATATAAATCTCACCTGTCGGTTTAAATATATGTATGAATGTATGTATGTATGTATGTATGTATGTATGCCTAACATTTTCGACAGAGGTGACAGATTTTCACGCGATTGGTATCGTTTTGAAGCTCTCCCTTCGGACGACCAACATCGAAACATTTGCCTAAAACATTAATTCCCTTATAGTCAACTGGACACTTTTCTACAAGGAGGGGTCGCTTTTGTTGCCGATATTTTACAAAATCATCACCTATTTTCGATTGACTAGTTTTAATTTAAACCTTCGCCACTTCCGGTTTGGCGATGGACGCAACGGCAAAGACGCCACTTTTTCGTTTTTCTTTTCATGTTCTTTTTCTGTCTGTCTACTACCACTTTCTTCTTGCGCAACACACACCTTCAAACACCCGGGAAACACCGGGCACCCAGACTAGTGTATAATTGAAAAAAAATTATATACTTTATATCTGATCTTGTCAAACCATCGATTGACCATTTTATTAATATTTTTTCAATAACGTTCTGACACATGCTTATTCCAATAATATATTAACAGAAAATCCATGTTTCTTGCTTGCCTTCAAATGCTGGTCATTATTCTAATTCCAAAGCGTGTGTGACTGTACGATCCAATGCTTGCATTGAAACTCCATGTGTCTGTGTATCTGTGCCGGTGTTAAAATGCATAAAGAAACGATACACTCATCCTTTGTATAGCTGTGCATAGTATTATACATGTATATATATATATATATATATATATATATATATATATATATATATATGAATGAGAAAAAAGGATATATATATATATATATATATATATATATATATGAGAAAAAAAGGAAATTTATGCTCCATCAGTGTTCCCACTAATATTCATATAAAATAACGTCTCAATCGGCGAAAAAAAAAAATTATAAATGGAATCCCTTATAAAGGAAATAGCGTATGGAAATTCTTTTCAGATGACCAATGTAACCTTTTTTTTTTTTTTACTTAAGAGGTCACCACTTTAGAAGGCTCGGAGGCCACTCAAGGATAAGTGTTAGATAGAGGGTGAGACACGATCAGACAAGATTGAGCTGTAATAGGGCTCGATTATCTAAATGGATGATTTAATAGGAATTTATTCACATTAGACTTGAAGACGTCCATATTATAGTCAACTGAGAAGCAGATTGAGTTCCACAGAAAACCTCCCAATATAACTCTACTTATAGAATTTTCATTTAGTTAATCACATAGATATGGAGTGTCGAAAGTTGATCGTGATTGTTTAAGCTAGCCAAGAATTCATTGTGAACGTTTTACGGGGGACGGATCATAGATCGGCGCTCAGTCAACCGCCTTCCATAAAAGTATCGATAGAGTAGAGACAAACTCGCAACGTTTAAGACAGAGATATCGTTGTTCACTTTACTGTTTGCTTCTCCTTTCCGGTCAGCACATCAAATGATTTCATAAGGCATTGTTTTTAGTCGCATGACAGTGTAGGATATATATATATATATATATATATATATATATATATATATATATATATATATATATATATGTGTGTGTGTATTGAAAAAACAAAAATCAAGTTGTGTGTTGTTTTTTCCCTTTTTGAAACTGATTTATAATTCATAATTATTAATCTTTGTACTCAATATTAATATAACTCTAGGATGAATATACCTATTGAGCTTATTATATATCTACAGTACGAAGCGCACTGTTCTTTTGAAGTATTAATACATTAAATTAAGCTTTGCTCTTTAGACTCCAGGTCTGATTCCCTCTATAATATATATATATATATATATATATATATATATATATATATATATAATTATCTACAGTCACTTGTATAATTCCAGCCCTTCTCCTCTTCTGATGAAAAGCATTTAGCTTCGAAATACCATGAGGTTTTTCTTAATTTTCCCCTTAACTTTTCCTAATTGTTCTGATAAATTATATATAACTTTTATTCCACATCTCTTATTTAATATTACGCACACACACACACACACACACACACACACACACACACACACACACACACACACACACACACACGCACACACATATATAATTGTTTATATATATATGTATATATATATATAAAAAATTATCTACAGACACGTGTTTTGTCGTTTACAGTTCATCAGCATGGCTGATCCTGGCGAGATTCGAAACCACGACTCCAGTGCTAACTCCCGCTTTTGCTGGAGTGTACTGCGTTTGTGCAAGTTGCTGCCATCTATTTGTTAATTCGTGTTTGGAGTATTTCTGAACGAATTAATTTATGGGCGCGAAAGTTCATTTTTACCTAAATACTAGTTGGGATTAATTTTGCCTCCCCAATGTGATAATCCCAGATTAGTAGCGATATATGTTCTTTTAATAGTGGTCTTTATTATATAGCAGAGGATATATGTGTGTATTGTGATAGACTCAACTTAATCTGATGGTAAGTCAGCAATAAATAAATATTACTGTGTAACCCGGATATAAGAGACCCTGATATAAGGAAGACGGATATAAGAGAGATTTTTTCTGGTCTCCAGTTAGAGCATGTATTTATGTACAGCGTAACCCGGAAGAGTAGTAGTTGAGGGGCAAAAATCAGAAGCCCACAGTATTAATGCCGGTGTCTCTCAGGGGTCCATCCTGGGCCCAACTCTTTTCCTGATCTACATTAATGATCTTCCAAATCACATCCTTACATCATTTGTAGACATTTATGCTGACGACGCTACCATTTATGGTAGCACATCTAAGACAGTAAACGACCAAGTTTTCTCCAATTCTCTCTCCTCTGATCTTGAGCATGTAGTACAATGGGGAAAGGAGTGGCTGGTTACTTTTAATGCATCTAAAACCAAGCTTCTCTCTTTACATCATCAACATTCTCATCCCCATCTGGCATCAATTGAAATGAATGGCTCTCGTCTTGGGGAGGCCTCAAGTTTTGACAAGCTTCTGGGCTTGACCATGACTCCTGATCTTAAATGGAACACGTACATCAAATCTGTTGCCAAGGCCGCTGGAAAAATGGTGGGATCTTTCTATCGATCCAGTAGATATCTCACTGCTGATGCAATTCTCTATCTATATAAGAGCCAGGTACGTCCAAGGATGGAATACTGTTGCCACATCTGGGCAGGAGCTGCTAGAAAGGACTTGGCCTGCCTTGATAGAGTTAAAAATAGACTTCGTAGCCTCGTAGGAGATGTCCTTTTCTCATCCTTGCAACCTCTATCTCACAGAATAGATGTTGTGAGTTTGTCTCTGATGTATCGTTATTTTCATGGAAAGTGTTCGACTGAGCTTCAATCTATGGTCCCCCCTCGCAAAGCTTTCACAAGAAACACTCGTCTAGCTGTAAACACTATCAATAATTCCCCCCCCACTCTTTATCTGTGCCTAAACCTAAACGTACATTCCATGAACAAAGCTTTTTTATTAGAACTGCACGCCTGTGGAATTGTCTTCCGTTTTCCTGCTTTCCGGCTGACTATAATATGGTTGTCTTCAAGTCTAACGTAAATAAGTTCTTGATGAGCCGTTCCATATAAGTTATCAAATTTAACAAATTTTCATTACTAATGATTATTATATTGTCCAATTTCTACTGTACACTCTTTAACCCTTATCCATGAGTGGCCTCTTGGCCTTTATAATGAGTTGATACCTATGAAAAAAAAAAGAAAAAGTCCAATGTGAACAAGTTCTAATTGAATCGTCCCCCTAAGTAATCCAAGTTTCAAAATTCCCAATGTTTACTATGCTAAAATCACAATGACTAATGTATACCTATTAACCCTTATCCTCGAGTGGCCTCTGGGCCTTGATAAGTGGTGACACCCTTGTAAAAAAAAGGACAATATTGTAGTTTTAGCTGATCCACTCATCCTATCTTATGTCTTGCCAAACAATATCAACCATAATAATATGAGGATCGTTCCAAAAATAAAGGCTCCTGTTTTTTTTTGTTTTTTTTTTACTAAAAGAGTGAAAGAGTCATGAATACGGAAGTAGTACCATTAAAAAGAGCGATATTTTCTGCTCCAGATTTTATTTTTTGTATATAATCACCACTTTTCTCAATTCCTTTTTGTGAGAAATCCAATCTCTGCTTCTGACGCACGTCCATGACAGTGGTTGCTTTATTAAAGTCTCACGCCGCTAATATTTGCAACTGAGTATGAAACTTTCGGGTCATGAATGCATAAGTTCAATCATCATAACAAATGCTTACCTGACCTTTGGGCCAAGATCAAAGTATAGTATCTGTTCTTCAGATGCTGCACTTCAATTTCTTATTCTCTGTCAGTGGATGAGAAGTCCTTCACGACTGAGACAGTTTGTAATTTTTGTTCCTTTTCTCCACGTTAAAAAACGACCCCGGTGTCTAACTCTGTCCCGTGGGGAGGCACTGTAAATAGGAACAATGCGATTTGCATCCCCATCTGATCCATTCGAGCTGAATGTAAACCAGGGGACACTGCTTTTGACACACCCCTCATACATGTTGCGGCTCTGCTTTTATATATATGCTACACAGGTAAACATTTTCGTACATATGCTACATAGGTTACATAGCGAAGGCCGTGTTTGAGTAGAAAAGTTTAAAGGTCAGATGTAACTCGAAAAGAAACCGCGTTATTTCCGGTCGGAGCTTTTCCGTCTCTCTTTTAACTTTCAACATTTCAACGAGGAGACGCATCTGAGTGCTATCTCCAATGGAGATTAGCGAATAGTGTGGTTATCCATCTATCTGTTTGTCTTTCTCTTTCTCTCACGCGTATACAAGTAGTCTCTTTGACGTTTTCTCGGTCTGTTTTAATACAGCTTTCGTATAAACACTGACGTCCGAGGGAGTTTGTCAGCGCCTAGGTTCACAACAAGACGACACATATTTATAATGAATTTATAGACCCGTGAGACAGATTTTTCTCAAATCTAAGTGGGGACAGTTATGCTTTGATGGATTTTGGTAAATTAAGCTAGAATTTACAAAATGCATGGTTAGACGGAAGGATAAGGCAGTAGTCGTAACACCAATGTAGCTATTAGATTTACATTTATTATTGAACACAGATGTACGTATACACAGACACAGACACAGACACACAGCCACAGACACAGACACACACACACACACACACACACACACACACACACACACACACACACACACACACGTGTGTGTGTATCTTCGCTTGACAATTATAATAAAATTAGACTCATTGTTTATTACAAAGATTAAGACCCAAAATTTTATAGTAAAAACAACCCCTACCCAACCCTTAACATATCATAAAAGACTCAATGTCATCTATAAGTTTGAATGCGCTATGTAACTTCCATAATAATATTAAAATTAGTATCTACATTGGTTTTACGACTACTACTTTACCCCACCGCTTCACCATGCGTATTGTAAATTCGAGTTGAATTTATTATTATCTACAAAACATAACTGCCCCCTTCCGATTTAAGACAAATCCCAATTAAAAAGATTTGCCCATGAAACAAACAATAATTTTTTAATGCATAATGTAATACATATTTTATCATGTGACACTAAATTCTGATATCTCGGAATTTGAAGTGTGAACGTTTCTCCTGAAAAAGTGTAAAAACGTTCTTCCAACTTCTGACTTCACGCAACAGTTTCACAGCTAATTTTGAAATTCTCTTTTCTTCAGCTTTTTAATTCATTTGTTTTTTTTCACCTAATGATGATTCAAAGAATCGGAAACGTTCGTGATACATATAAAACTGAAATTATTATTGTTCTATTTTAACACAAAAAAATATCAAAAGAAAGATCGAAAAATAAAAAAGAAAGATATATATGTATATATGTAGGAGGAGAGAGAGACAGAGAAAGAGAGAGAGAGAGAGACAGACAGGCAAACAGACAGACAGTGAGAGAAAAGTTTTCTTATATTGACTTATATAAACAAGTCACTTTTTCTTACAATTTTATTTTGTTTGAAACGAAGTATCGAAAGCGTGTGCCTGTGATATTTTTTCAATAAATATTAATATTTTTATTAATTTAAATACATTTGTTTATTTTTTATTTTATTTATTTATATATTTTTGATTAACATTTTTTTCACAATTTTTATCATTTTTATTCATTCTTTTATATTTTATTGTAGTCTTTTATTATTTTTTAAATATTTAATTTAATCCTTATTACATATGCACGTACATATATATATATAGCTAGAGAGAGAGAGAGAGAGAGAGAGAAAGAGAGACAGAGAGGGTGAGAGTGAGAGAGAAAAAGAGAAAGAGAGAAGAAGGCAGAGAGTGTCCAATGCATGATTGAGAAGTGATGTCACTTTACTTTGTAATGAGAGAAGGAGAAGAAGAAGGAGGAGGAGGTTGGGACGCGTACATCATTAGAACGATTACACTTTCGCCATTTCTCTTCCCCCCCCATCTCTCTCTCTATCTCTATCTCTCTCTTTCTTTCTCTCTCTCTCTCTATATATATAGTAGAACCCCGAGATACGGTGTTCCTAAGATACGATTTTTTTAAGGATACGGCGTGGAATACCATGCTTTTCCGGCCCCTATTTACGGTATTTGCCCAGCCTTACGGTGCTATATATAATGTTATAGGATTATAAACATGTATATTATATACTGTACTGTATTTTGTTACTATATTTGAATACTGTATCTCGGGGTTCTACTATATATATATATTTTTGTATAGTTTTAAAGGTTAAATAAAAAACTTCCAAGACTATATATATATATATATATATATATATATATATATATATATATATATATATATATATATATGTGTGTGTGTGTGTGTGTGTGTGTGTGTGTGTGTGTGTGTGTGTGTGTATCCGCTCACTCTACGCTACTCTATGATGTCCGTGTGTTCACATGAATGAACGAATGACTCTACACCATCGGTGAAGGTGAACCGAATGAATGAGTGTGTATGAATAAGAGAGGGGAAAAAGTCTGAATTAATCAGCAGAAAAACTGGATCTAGTGGTTAACGACACAGAGTGACAACTCGTGCGTCTCAAGTTCGAATCCAGTTCGCTCCACACACACAAAAATGTCACTTTCACTTAGGAAGTTGGCAACGTTCATGTCGTCCCTTCTTGTAAATACCCGATGTCTTTCTCGAAAGAATTCTAACTATAAAAAAAAACACCAGGGAAAACAATGAGAACAATATAATCTCTGAATTCATAAAATGATGATGATGATGATGATGATGATGATGATGACGATGGGCAGACTGATTGAATAAATGGGTGAACAAGTTAACGATTGAGTAAGAAGCGAACGAGTTGTACAACGACACACACACGCACACAGACAGACAGACAAACCCACACACATACAAACAGACATATACACACAAACATATGCATACACATGTAAAGAATTGAATAATTAAAAGAAAGAGAGAGAGAAAAAAAAAACGACAACCTTGTAAGCGCCATTCTTTCTTTTCTTTGCTATTTTTTTATAATAACATTTTATTGGTCCACCGACTTGGACAGATTTGCACCTCAGAATTCACTTTTGTCCGTTCGTTCGTTCCCAAAATTCTCAATAACGACTCATTACACTTTTCTAAAATTTTGCATGAAGTTACAACTACCCAAGGAAAAAAAAATGTAACATTCCCGGACTTTTAATAAAAATTCTGGTTGCGTCGCAAGGGAGTCAAAGGGGTTTCAAATGGCCAAACGTAGCAATTTTCGGGACATAGAATCTTTTCCGATCATTAAATTTACTGAAAATTGTCAAAAAAGCAAGGCACTTAGGTATTCATCTGGAAACATAATATTTGACCCTGGGCAAATTATGGGGCTTGAGCCCTTGGGTGCTTTTGGGGTTAATTTTTTATTTTCTCCGAAAATTCAAGGTATCAGTCGGGGGACCATATAGTTTTTGGCTTGTTCTTTGTTGACCTATCGATTTATGTATATCGTATGTATTCTAATATACCACATTATGTACGCATACGTTCGTTTTCTATTTATACTTTCGTGACGAGTTAATTGCTTGGATACTTCCTGATTGACTTTTGTGAAGAGAGAAACTTTACATTCTGAATATGTTACCCTTTCTTCTTCTATTTCTCCAAGTAAAAAATACCAATGAATAAAGGATACAAGCAAATGAATAGAGACTTCAAGGTCTTGCGTTTAAGACCTTGTTGTCCCAATTGGTTTGCTTCCCCACTAGGATAAACTTAGATACAAAATCAGTTTTGAATATGGCGGAAATCAAACTCCTTCCAATAAAGGGGCACACTGAGTTGAGACAAAAATTTAAAATTGACTCAGTCTAGAAGAATTTCGCTTTCTAAGACTGAATAAAACAGATATTACATTGTAATTTTAGACCGACGACTAAGAGTTCATATAAGAGTTTTTATTTATTCTTGCACACATATTTATCGCTTTCGCCTTTCTTACTCTTTCTTTATATCTCTCTTATATATATATATATATATATATATATATATATATATATATATATATATATATATATATATATATATATATTATAATTATTTATTTTAACGTACGCAATCATCAGTGTTCGGTAACAATTCCTGCCGGTCAGGAGATTCGAACCCAGCTACGATACCATATTTGGATCCATTTGTTGAGCCTCTACCTCCAAACAATTGTCATAGGAATGAAGTATTAAACGTTGAATTCAGGCGAATACAATGACAATCTAGAGTGTTTGCACGAGCGGAAGTCGTGAACATTGCATAGACGCTAGTTGATTAACTAAGTTATAATTCCGCAGACAGTGCCTATCCTTTATAAGGCTTGATAATTATTATTAACAAATAATCATTTATTTATACTTATGGACCTTAGTGTTTTATGTTTACGAAATGATAAGTGTAGGGTAACAATTTCTGCTGGTCAAAATACTATATTTAAGCATATTTTATGACCGGGCATATACTCAACAGATTCTTGATCTACAGACTTGAAATTTGGTATATAGGTTATTCAAACACGTGTAGTTTTTTTTTTGTCAGTTTTTATCCGGAAAATAGGGCTGCTAATTGGTCAGAATAAAAAAAAAATAGTCGTGGGTGTCGTCGGATTTTTATCTGTTTGCTAACTGTTTCATGAATGCATTACATTAGTATAATCTTTTGGACACACAGAAAATTATTAACAATTATTATATAAACATATATATATATATATATATATATATATATATATATATATATATATATATATATGTATATATCATATATATATATATATATATATATATATATACATACACACGCACACACACATATATACATACATATAATAATAATAATAATAATAATAATAATAATAATAATAATAATAATAATTATGTCTAGCCCTTTTAGAACTCTCTTCTTATTGTTGAGAACTTTGTGTTGAAATTCAATAAATCGGTCATTTAAACCGACGTGCGCAGATCGTGATGTTAAAATGACATGATATCTTTCGGTCATCTTGAATGATATTTACGATTTAGATAAATGCTCATTTCATCTGTATGCTCGCTGCGGTTAACGTTGGCTGAGCGGTTTGTTCTATGCTATTTAATGTGGCTTTGTGGTCGGGTTCCGATCTCATGACCGGCAGTATTCGTGACCCCCTACACTGATGATTCCCGAAATGATGCAAAACTAGTGTTTGTAGGTATGAAAAGTAATTATGATAATTATATATATATATATATATATATATATATATATATATATATATATATATATATATATATATATATATATAATAGTGTGCGTGTGTGTGTGTGTGTGTGTGATCACATTTCACCAATATTCTATCAGAGCTTTTATCAGAGTATTTTTGTCTAATGCATCTAATAATATTTTGTAAGACCGAAAATCACTGGATTTGCATACCAGTAGACATATATTTCATTTCATTATTCTGAATTATATATATATATATATATATATATATATATATATATATATATATATATATATATATATATATATATAAATTTAAAATGTAAGTTTCGTAAGCCAATTTAACGCATATTATTTTAAAAAATAAACAAACATTTTTTTGTTTATAAATCAAAGTAATTTTCGATGTAATCACGTCTTCATAAGAATAGATATAGTTTTATTTCAATCTTAGAAAAACCAAGACTTTTCCGCGTTATCAATGTCGATTTACAAATGTCCAGGTTAGGAGATACACGTGGTCGCATGCAAGATTTATATAAGTATATGTTCTTTCCGTCTTAAAAGCGTTGTTAAATGCAAATTTAAAATGCACGTTTAGTAAGCTAATTTTAAAAAATAATAAAGAGACGTTTATTTGTGTATAAATCAAAGTACTTTCTAATGTAAACTCGTCTTCATATCTATCTATCTATCTATCTATCTATCTATCTATATATCTATATATATATATATATATTTGTGTGTGTGTGTGTGTTTGTGTGTGCGTGTGTGTGTCTGTGTGTGTTCATTTTCCTACCAAACTACTCTGTCAATTTTCAGCCTACAGACTCGAGATTTGACATAAAGGGTATTGAGATTTAGGAAAACTCTTTTTAATCGGATTTCCGTCCAAAATTTGCTGTCATAGTTCAACGATTTGACCTTTGAAAAGTCCAGCAAACTCCTTCGCCAGTTATGTGTCAAAACGCTGGAAATTTTAGATGCAGGTTA